>NW_025947027.1:0-193360 GCF_000764305.2 Hyalella azteca | reverse complement strand
TCAGGTGCTGATTGATACTACTCGAGCCATGGGTGTGCACCATCTAACTGTTCGAATACTTCTTGGAGGAGGCAACTTCCGCACAAAGATTCAACATGCAATAATAAGAGCAACAATCACCTATTTAATGCAAACAAATCGTCTGACTTCCCTGTAGTGCATGAGCACCATCCTGGATCTACCTGTGAGCAAAACTGGAAGCCCAGCTAATATAACCTTCAAGAATCATTGACATTGACATTTAATGCTGAAACTTTCTGCTGAGTCCAGGTGTAACGAGTGGTCATCTTCCAGCTACTTCTTCACCTTCAAGCCGGCTACAACAACAACAATTTTTGCTGAGATGAAAACTATCCCTTGGAGATTGCTTGTTAGCCTTTGTGGAGGAGAGAGTCAGCTGCGTTCATATGGTAAACTAAACACCTTACGATTGTGCTCTGTACCCGTGAGAGTGGCGTTCATGCAGTAAACATCAATTGATTTTGCTCAGAAATTAATGCATCAAAGTCTATTTGTGATTATTGTGAATCGGGCTCGCCAAGCTCTCATGTATCCACGTTAGCCGCGTTGCTATGCCGCCATCTTTGTATCACACTGGCGCCTCAGATTACTCTCTCGTTCCAACACATTTGGACGTTTTGGTAGCAATGGAGAAAGAAAGAACAAAACAGAAAGGATTAGGCTGTTGTTAAAAACTCCTTGCTTCAGTAAGAGACTGATATTTAAGAAAATCGTTCGACATTAACGATGTTGAGGCCAACAAAGTGCCGGCAAAGCCGTGATGTGCAGATTTTGCAAGCCTGCCTCCCGTTTAACACGGTGATTAACTAAACGATTTGGTGTTTGGTGGTCAGCCAATACACCTCGCAAGAATTCAAGGCATACAAGACGCTTGAAGCTTACAAACAATTTGTGGATGGATGGGTACAAGCAATGGACTGAATGGAGAAACGAAACTTCAATGAATCAAGAAAGGCAATGTACTTGGTAGAGTTAGTTTGGTAGTACAACTGGACAAAGATAATGATGCTGATGAATGGAACCTTCTAAGAATGGAAAATGAAATTCCTTTTCATCTTTTTGAAGAGGAAAAGGATAGAATTTTATCAATGCTTACCAGGTAATTAACCAGGGTTCGGACGGCTCATATAGTAATACCGATCCCGATATCGGACGTGCTCATGTGACACCTCAGTCCTCAGACGGTTCAGACCACAGGACTGACCTACAAGGCAACAACACACCAATTCACCAGAAACATCGACGTTTTGCAAAACCAATTATATTGAAATTGAGAGGCAATGTAAAGAACTCGAAACATAACAAAGCAAATCATTTTGATCTTCCAACAAACCAGCCAAAGGCAACAACACTATCATCGCTGCCAGTCTGCCAGATAATGGATCATGACAATGTTATCTGATCTGTAAATATTATTACATTTTATTCTTACTTATGTAGCTTATCTAAAGGCAAGTAACAGATTTTGCCCCTGGAAAATGTATAGTATCATATATAATAAATATTCACGGCTGGTAAACTGNCGACTGGTACATCCTACAACGGTGCAGTAGCGTCCCATCTTCAAGCAAAAACTTCAAAAAGAGAAGATCGCAGTAGATTTAACATGTAGGCGAAAGCTAGACCCTGCTACAAATATGGCGACCGATCCCACAATGCATCTGGCAATTCGGTGTCGTGACGTCATCCTTTCGAGCCCAATATTCATATTTCCGCAAACCTTTTTTTTTCTTTTTTTTTAATTCTTAATCACACTTCTCTGTATACTGCGAGTATACTGGCTGAGCTAAGTGTGTGACTTTAAGTTTAAGAACCTGGGTGGCTTTCTCGCCCATCCCCCCTCCTCTTCTCTCCATTGTCACAACACCTGGAGGAAGAGACATAGCTCCCAACAAAGCATACCCATGCACCTGATCAGTGACTGGACTAGGAGACTCATCAGCGCCTGACACATCACCCTCTGCAGCACTGGATGGCTCAAGGTCTCCTGCCATAACAATAACAGTCAGCAAACGATACAAGACAACTTTACCACCAAAATGAAATCAAAACACCAGCAAGATATTGATCCAAAACAAAAGGAGAAAAGAAAAAAAATCTGAATGAAGAAATTAAAAGGGTCTGGGCACCAAAATATGTTAGGGGCACTCCTAACATTCGAGCTCTAAAGGTCTGGTATGACCAATATAGTATTGGCTTTCATCTTGCGGAAACACAATACCAATCCAGCTAAATGAACTCTAAAACAAGTTGGCACACATATTTTACAATTGAATGAGATGCATCAGGATGAGGGGTTAGTTTAATGGGTGATACACTGGAATGGAAATGGATGAAACAAAATAAATAAAGAAATTTCAAGAACCCTAAAACCCTATAGTACATTGATGATCAGTAAAACGTTATAAAGGGAACAGTAAAAATTCTATACAACAAAAGGCTCACAAAACAGTTTGCATGTTCCAGAGACTTCCAGGATCCACGGCCAGTCCTTGAGCAAAGGACTCTGCTCTTCTTGGTATCCTGTCTGTTCTCACGGCTGAAGCCAAGGGTAAGGTTCTGGGTCCACCAGTTCACAGCTTGCGCAACTTGTGATTAACTGACACCGCACCAAGAATAAACACTTGCACTTGCTTGGGCTAAACACTTAGCAAGATAAAAATAGCAATCAGTTGCACTCGGTAAAGAGGTGAATTTTCAGCACAGTTGAGAACAATCACAAAGGTTGCTTATGCTCCTGACCTCAGATTTCCAATTCTGGCTTAACAGGGAACCACTGAAATACACTGCNCTTTTCAAATCTTTCTATTGTGTTATGTAGCCTCAGTATTAGGCCTTTAATGCCCATTGACAGAATTTTTCTATGTCAAATAGTTTTTGAGTTGTGGGGGTTTTTGTTAAAAAACGAAAAGTGGTCTAAGTTACCCCGCCGGTCTAAGTTACCCCATTTTACGGTAGCGCGTTACATGTGGCGGTAGCGATAGCGGCACTACATTTAAGCAATTGTAGCGGTAGCGCCCGCGACATATTTAAGTAGCGATACGAGGTTTTGCCGCTACAGTGCTACCGCTTCATTTATAGATAAAGCCTTTAGACTTTACGTAATAGTATTAAATATATAGTATAGACTCGTGCGTCTTGGAATAATTTTCTCGAAATGATGATTTTCTCAAAAGCATGATCATGCTGAGTACCTATATAGCATAATCATGCTGAGAATGTAGTATGATCATGCTGAGTATATATAATACAACATAATATAATATAGCGGTATCAGCATTTATTGGGTCATAGGCCTGTTACCGATTCTTAACATTGCAGAACATTCACAGCTTGTTGAGGTCTCGAAAACGCAACTCACTGCTTCAATTTAACCACTGGGCCACCTACTACTGGGCTGCCTACTCTTCGTCAAATTCAATATCAAATTCATAACATAACATGACATAACATAGTGATCTTGGCGCTGGAGTGTAGGCCTGTCGCCGATTCTTTTATTTTGCGTGCCTTGTTCACAAAAGATCTAAAATCGTGTCATTTGACCGGATCTTTTCATGACTGACAAAAGTTTGAAATAGCTACTAGACTTCCACCGGGTTCGATATGGTGCTAGGCATTACAAATGTGAACATATATTTTTCCATAGCTTTAACTAGTCTGTTTGTGAACGCATTCATACCTGGAGCGCCAACATTGGAGAGGCTGTTCCACATAATTTATCAGTGATTTGAAGGGAAAATAAATGTTGGCATTTGGAGAAGTTGCTGCGCAGTTTTTTTAGTTTATAGCCGTGGCCCCTGGTGTTAGTTCTTGTTTCAAATTCTAGTAATCCTTCGGGGACCTTGTATAAACCATGAGTATACTTGTATACTTCAATGAGGTCCCCACGCAGACGTCTATATAGCATTATATACTCAGAGCTAAGCATCATAGAAGAAATTTCTTAGTCACTGCAAATTTCGGTTATGACTCACATATGAAGGTGTTATGGAAAAACTTGAGACCTAAGGCAAATCGAAAAAAATTGCTAGGATACAAAACACCACCATTGCACAGTTAGGTATGAATATTCCAAGTTTCGTTCAAATCTGTTCTGTAGCTTAAAAGAAATTTCCTGGTCGCTGCGAATTTCAGCTCGTTTTGCTGTATAACTCACGAATGAAAATTAAATGAAAAAAAAACATTTACAAGCTGAGAATCTTGGTTAGGTCCTAATGAATACATGTACCTTGTTTCGTCAAGCTGCATTCATTATTTTGGGTGATGTTCGTTGTTCCTTGAATTTGAAGACATTCCTTGGAGACTGGCCGTAAAATTGTCCGAGACGTGAGCAGAGATGCGGTCGGTAGTGTTACGTGAGAACGGTGCAGACAAAAAAATAAATCTGAAAACGCCTGCAAAGAGCAGGGCCGTATTGGTATTAACCCTTTCCCCACTGACGGGACTCACAAGTCCCGCCTCAAGTTTCACGCTCTAAAATACATGCAACAAGGAATTTTAGGTCCAGGCACCTAACGGGACTTCTACGTTCGTTTATACACCTCAAGAAAATTACTAATTGGCAACCGGCTCACCCAGTGAGATTTCTAAGGCAATTGCATCAGCCGGCTGAGAATGACAGTAAGTTTCCTTTTTCTCTCAGAATATTTAATCATAACTGTTTATATTCAACATGGATTTAGTTACTTTTTGTTTTATTTTGTGTAAAAATTTATATTCTAACGAAATATAACAAATAAATGTATTTGGAAGACTGTTTTTGATGTAAAAAATAGAAATTATGAAAACGACCTGCAAGTCCCGCCAGGAGAACCGGGACCTGATAGTCCCAGTAGGAGTCGCGTGTCGTTTGTGTTACTAGGTAGGAATACTACTGAGAATTCCAATTCTTACTGCTCCCATCGATTTCGTATTCATTTTTTTACACCACGGCACTTTTATGTTGTAACTTATTTTATTTTCAGACTTGAGCACTTCTTCCTGAAACATGGCCAATCGGTCATTGGAAGCCGATGAAATACTTCATCTGTAGGACGAAATTGATACTGACATTCACGAAGATACCGACATTGACTGATTGAGCCTGATGATCAAGACCCCACAGAAACCATTCATATCGTGTACTGATTAGATGCGGAAGCCGAAGATGAACCCATTATCGTTGAATTGGATGAACAAGCGGAGATTATAACAACTGATGCAGCTTCTGAGACTCCTGTGATAGGTGTACATCCACGAAAATGGAGAAAAAAAGAAGAAAAATCAATTGTCCATGAGTTTGTCGCGCATCCCAAACTAAATCATGAATTTGCATGCGCCCTCGATGTTTTTTGCATTTTTGATGAGGATCTTCTTGATATGATTCACTTCTAGACTAATTTGAAAAGTGTACAAAAGGGGAAGCCTGCTTCTGTGACAAAAAACGAAATAAAAGTATTCATTGGAATCAACATTGTGATGGGCTACAATAGAAGAAATCAGCTCTGACATTATTGGTCCTCATCTCAAGATATGGGTGTACCTATCATTCAAGCAGCAATGTCTCGTGACCGTTTCGTTGAAATTCTAGGATGTCTGCATCTAAACGACAATGCAAAACTGAATGAAAATAAGCACGACGTGTTATTCAAATTGAGACCGTATCTTGAAAAACTAAATGAACGATTTTCCACAGTAAATAATCCTCTAGAATTATTGTCTGTGGATGAGTCCATGATCAAATTCAAGGGAAGGAGCTCTCTTCAGCAATACAACCCAATGTAACCCATAAAGCGAGGATACAAATTATGGTGTCTCGCTGATGACTCTGGATACATACACAAGTTTTTCATTTATTGTGGAAAGCGGCAGCCAGATGCCGAAATGGTCAATAATAACCTTGGCCTTGGTGGCAACATCGTTACATCTCTTGTCGCTTCATTGAAGAACTGCTTGCACAAGCTCTATTTCGATAACTTTTTTCATCTATTCCCCTGCTTGAAACCTAGAAGACCATGAACATAAATGCATGTGGTACAATCCGTCCAACTCGCAAAGACTTCCCCTTGTTATCTACTGATAAAGAGTTGAAACAAGGGAACTTCGATTACCGCAGTACTCCTGCAGGAATAACAGTTTACAAGTGGAAGGATACAAAACCAGTACATTTCATTTCCAACTACCACGGAGTTGAAGCTTCTACTGTGCAAAGGAAGGACAAAACTGGCACAAAAACGGTTGTCACCTGTCCAATGGTGGCAAAAGATTATAATAAACACATGGGGGGTGTTGATAAGCATGACATGCTAAGGCAAATCTATGGCATCAATAGGAAGAGCTTGAAATGGTGGCATCGCATATTCTTCGGACTGTTAGATATGACAATCGTAAACAGCTTCCTCATTCACAAGGAACATTGTCAGTCTGCCATTTCCCTCTTGGAATATCGACAAGAAATAGCATGAGAACTCCTGGCATATACAGAACATTCATGCACCCATCATGCCAAGAGGAAAAAAGGAAAATTCTCGACACCGGACTCCGTGCGGTTGAGCATCCCTGGAAATCACTGGCCCCTGTTCACGAACATTCGTGGTCGTTGTGAAGTTTGTTCCCTGGATAAAGTGGAATCACTTCCATTATCCAAATGTTCTCAATGTGGCGTTCATATTTGTTGCAACGTCAAAAATCTGTTTTGGCGAGTTTCACAAGTAGCTAGGGAAGCGTGCAAATGCGCGTGCGATAAAGGAAATCTAATGTATTCAGTTATGATTTTATCTCAGCTTGTCACATAAGCCAAAGTTATTATTCTACGTCATAAATTATTATTTCATTCAGATTATTTTTTCTATATACTTACTGATAATAAATATCTAATTAGCTCCTACACTGTATCAATTGTATCAGCAGAGCAAAAAAAATCAGCTACTTTTTATGCTGAAAAGCTATTATTTTATTATTTTTTTTGTGTTAATTTTGTAAGTAAAAAATGTTTACTGCACAACGTGTTTTATTTTACATTATTATTGTTAATAAGTGCATATTTTACAGATCTTGGAGCATAATACAAGGGATCGCGTGTGATGGCTATACGATTAATACATGTATCGCGAGCCCTGACGGGACTCTGGAGTCCCGGATCACTATTTTTTATATTAATTGATTTTTTTATATTTTTGTAGCATAGAAACTATAATAGAGGTCCATAGAGCGTAATTAACACAAAAAATACACATAAAATAACTTCCATCATATAGCCGGGTGGAAAGGGTTAAATAGCTTCATTGCCATTTAGTTCAAAGTCGTAAAGTTTGGGACTTGAGACGTAAAAATTTGTCCCAAAAGTATTGATGCGGTCATTTAAAAATGGTGATTATCAGTTAATATAGTCGAAACATCCATGATGTTAACAATAAAATATTGTCAGCCCTTCTAAGACAAGTCCTAACTTCATAACTAGTAACTAGTAATAACTAGTAACACGCCCTTCATAACTAGTAACTATTTATACAGACAAGCTCATTGAATAAAAGTTTGATTAATAAATTATCCATAATTAATTAAACAAAAATAACCATACAATGCTGGAAAATAATATAAGATACTACATAAAATTAAAATCATACCAATAGTATGCATTTTTGTTATGAGTTATGACATAAGACGGTCAAAAGAAAATATATACTTTCAAAACAAGTTCAATCGTCGTCTGTTCGTCTAATGTAAACAAAGTGAGCGGCGGTGAGCGCAGCCGGCCACCATACCATATGCCAAGCAAAGCCAAATGGACTGTACGTGTTTGAACTTGAAGTGCATTTCTAATTTATTCAATTCGATATTGGGCTTTGCTTTGAAATGTAGTGTAAAGCAGTGACTCCTAAATTTTGAAGAGAAGTGAGTGACTGAGTCTTACCATGGTTAGTCAGGTCATATAAGGTGGGTGTGCATGACACTCTTACCCACTAGCAGAAGCGTGGGAACTTTCTTAAGTAACGTCTCTTTAAATTATTTAAATAAATTGTTTTATACTTTTTTATCACATGAAACATTCTGTATTTTGGAGTTATGTTATAAATGTATTATTTAAAATTTTAATTGGCTTTAAACAGTTGATAAGAAGCTATATATTTTTAATATTGCCATGTGACTTGGTCAGGCAAGATTGGTCATGTAAGAAAAAAGAAAAAATGGATGACTGGCTGAATGGCTGCTGGGCTGAAATGGCGGTCTGCTAGCTTACGTACCTACATCCGTAACCACAGTACCACTGAGTTTTTGTGATGGAAGGTTGGGTGATGTTGCTGCGCTCCCAATTTGGGCGGCGCGCTCGTAAATTCCATGCGATGCTGGTAATTAAGATTGCTTCTAGAGTGGCACACTGACTCCAAGACTCAGCTTGGCTCACAAATAATATAAATAAGTAACACCCATGACGCTACAGTTCCAACCTGACCAAATTAAAGGAATTTCCAATCACTAATAAAATTATTACGATGATCCAGAAACAACCATTAAATTAAAGAAAATTAGGATCAGTACCCACTGCAGTGAGTGACAGGGAGCACATTTTATCAAAGCGTGCAGACATGTAGTGACGGACTGACATGATGTGCACAATAGTGCCTTTTTTCCATAAATGAGAAAATGCGCCAAAAACCATTCTGTCAGAAATTTATCCAATTCTTGTTTATTCAGTTGATATTTTGATGAACATTTCCCCTGTTTTGGTTGTAGGTTGCGGTATCTTCTTGTTATGAATAAGGTGGACTAGAACATAAACTCTTTATTAATATCATGAATGCATATATTGTCATATTGTGACCACAATTACTTTACTCATTATTGAATATTTACAGCACTTGGGTCTACTCCAATAATCCAAATCCCAGTTTGACTATTAACTAAACGGGACTAATGAGTGGAATTCTTAGAATTTCTAATTGCAGGGGACTTATAATTAATCAATGTAAAATTTATATAAAATTTACTGCTAAGCTGTCATGAAGTGGGCATGAAGTTGCAGTGGTTAGAGATTTTGCTTCTGCTTTGGATCAAGACACGTTCTTTCAGGAAGCTCAGCTCATGGCAAATCAGACATTCATCTATTTCCAGTTGATAAATGAATGGTTGACCGAGGGGGTTGTGCAAGTTAAAAAAGGTTCTTGCGTGCCAGCAAGCCCATGATGGTTAAGGAACTACTTGTGGCTGGAAAAACTGATCTATTAGTATTCTGTCATTGTCACTTGTTGTATGAAGTACAATTGAGCTTACCCTCATGTAGGTAACTGTTAAAAATGCAGTTAATTTCTCTTGAATATTTGTGATGTTGTTGCTAGGAAACTTGAATTTCAGAATGTTAGCACAATCTTCAAATATGTTATCCATTAGTATGGTGTTTATTGGTTTTTCTTTTTCAATATTCATGGCATTTGTATTGTGTTTTCTCATTTTGGCAATCTATTCTCTGGCTAACGATGAGCTCTCTTCAGTCAGGTCAGTTCAGCGAGGACATGATACCCACAGTGGGATTCAACATGCGGAAAATAACAAAAGGAAACGTCACCATTAAGGTCTGGGACATCGGAGGACAGCCTCGCTTCCGCTCAATGTGGGAGCGATACTGCCGTGGCGTCAATGCTATTGTGTCAGTGCAAAAATCCCTTGGTTTACCTCCTTCAAACTTTACTGTTGAATATAGCAATTCAAAATTGCTAAATTTCACAAAATTATATTGTTATTCAGTCTAATTTTTGCTACATTAAATTTACATACTTTGAATCACTTGAAACTGTAAAGATAGTTTTGTTTAATTTTAGATTGTAGGTTGTCCAAATTATTGATTGTTCTATCATACAGTGTGTAATGTTTTTCCCCATCATTAACCCTCTGTAGAGTTACCATTAGTAACTTAATAGATCTATTGGCCTGAGTTTATGGCCAAGATACCTCAGACAGGCTAAGGCTAGGCTAGTTCCTATGTCATTTTTTCACTAGTATGTTTGGCCTAACTCCACTTGTAAATGGGATAATACTCTGAATTTGTTCTTGCTTCTCCAGGTATTTAAGGTGCAATCAATGCAAAGCAATAAAAATATCTGCTCCTGTACTATAGTAGTTATGATCAAGGAAAGTTGTGTACATTATTCTTCTTGACTTGTGCAACTTACATACTTTTGTAAGACATCAAATTATCAATTGATTATAGGCACTATTTTACTTATGCTCCATTTATCAGCATATACAGTGGGGGGAAATAAATATTTGTACACTTGAAAAATCGTATTTTAATGTATGTAAGTACACAAACTTAACAGGAAAAGTGATTTAAATTATGTATAGAGACGCATAGTATTCAAAAATACTATCAAAAGAAATTAAATCTCAATGCAACAAAAAACAATGCAACATGTTCACTTTTCGGGGTGAAAAAGGTATTCGTACAAAACAATAAATCCGCATTATTTTAATTTAATACTTGGTTGAATACCCTTTATTCAGCTCAACAGACACCAGTCTATTTCTAT
The DNA here is from genome assembly GCF_000764305.2 of Hyalella azteca. Classification (NCBI taxonomy): domain Eukaryota; kingdom Metazoa; phylum Arthropoda; class Malacostraca; order Amphipoda; family Hyalellidae; genus Hyalella; species Hyalella azteca. Next base: position 182,837 of record NW_025947027.1, on the reverse strand, counting down.
ACGTCTCGACCATTGATTTGCAGATGCTGACTGGTATTTTATACCATTCTTCTTGGCACACCACCTTAAGATTCTCAATGTTTGTTGGGGACCTTTTCTTAATTTGAATCTTCAAATACCGCCACAAATTGTCAATCGGATTTAAGTCCGGCGACTGGCTTGTCAACCAAGTATTAAATTAAAATAATGCGGATTTATTGTTTTGTACGAATACTTTTTTCACCCGAAAAGTGAACATGTTGCATTGTTTTTTGTTGCATTGAGATTTAATTTTTTTTGATAGTATTTTTGAATACTATGCGTCTCTGTACATAATTTAAATCACTTTTCCTGTTAAGTTTGTGTACTTACATACAATAAAATACTATTTTTCAAGTGTACGAATATTTATTTCCCTTTCACTGTATACCAGGCATTCTGTGAGTTTCCTTGTTGTGAATATTTGTAACCATTTGCTAGTCACACAATATATTTAAAAAATTTTGGTGCCAATCCTAGAGGCTAACAGTTCCAATGAAAGCAGTGATGGAAAGCACAGCACAGACATAAAATTTTAAATTATTATCACCCTAGAAGATTATATTAGATAAGATTAAGCTCATCAAGCAGCAAGTGAAAAGAGATGGCTGATGTTTACTCAGAGCCAATAAGACCTGGCCACCTGAAAATGTCATGTTGCCAGAATCAGTAGAGTCACAGAGATCCTACAAATATTGCCTCCTGATTTCTTCCTGAACTTGGCACAGATTTCATGAAGCAGTCTGTAAATTAGCCTCTCTGTGGATCATAGCCTTATGTTGCTCTATCAATAAAAATTCAATTGCTGAATATATTGTATTCACCTGCATTTTCTTCAAAATAGGTGGTTCATTCATGTCTGTTGGAAAGTTAAACAATATAATTACTTATGGTTTATTCAATTTGGGCAAAAGCTTTTTGTTTGAAATCAAACATACCTTACAGCTGCTCTGAAACCAGACATCATGACACAGCAAGCTCTATTTGGTAAAAATAGTGAATGCATCATAACATGATTTGTACATGCTGGAAATAAATAGTGAAACTATGATAAGATCTTGGTGGCAATTAATATTGAATGCATCATACCATGACAGGTACATGGTGAAAATAAATAGTGAAGGTATGATATGAGCTTAGTGACAATTAATATTGAATGCATCATACCATGACAGGTACATGGTGGACGCAGCAGACCCAGAGAAGATAGAAGCGTCACGCAATGAGCTGCACAACCTCCTGGACAAGCCCCAGCTGACGGGCATCCCTGTGCTGGTGCTCGGCAACAAGCGGGACCTGCCAAATGCCCTTGACGAAAAGGGCCTCATTGAAAGAATGTCTGTAGTATATTAGCAATATATACATAATGAATTTAATGGATCTCATCAAATGAATATATCCCGTGTTTGCTCACATGCATTATTACCAAATAAACTTTCCATAATGTGTTCCCAAGCTACTTTCTTAGTTCTATTTTCTTGGCAGGAACCTGTCCGCCATCCAGGACCGCGAGATCTGCTGCTACAGCATATCCTGCAAAGAGAAGGACAACATTGACATCACGCTGCAGTGGCTCATATCTCACTCCAAGTCTGGCGGCCGCTGAGCACAAAACTAGTGTCGTGGGGAGGGTCCAGTCATGCAATCCAGTTAGTGATCTGTATGCTGATCCTGCTGTGAACTGAAGGCTTCGTTGTAGCGTGATAAATAAATACGTGGACTGCCTTGGGTCGAGCAATCTATTTAAATGGAAGCATCACCTGCTGGCAGCCCTTCATACACCAACACCAAACGAGAATAATGTCATAATATCATTATTCTCCGCATTCATTGACCTATACTTCTTTCCCTTCTGCCTAATTACCAATTGTCAAAATAGTTTTTTAACTTGATGTTCTGGCTACAAGCAAGCAGTTCACACTTTGTACTGACTGCTCTGCTTTAAACTCAACCTCCCTTCCAACTGCCAGAATATTGTTGGTGTAAACAACTCATTACTTCCACCATAATTCTAACCACTGTCTTCCTGATGACTCATTTCTCCTACCGTATAGGTTGTCTACCTCTCTACTGGTGGATATACCTTCTTAGCCTTTACCTTGTTCTCTCCGCATCTACTTCTTTTCTTCTTGCTCTCTTCCTTTTCTTCCCTTAACCTACCCTTCCTTCTCCCCTCTTTTATCCCTTGCTAAGGTCAGATAATACACTAAATTTCTTCTATTTTATGATAGCATCAGACTGCATCGCCCGAAGTCCCTATTTCTTGTCCTTGGAGACATAGACAGCAATTGAATGCTGAGTGTGTTTGCTGTTCGTGACACAACCATACAGGGCTGTCGCAACTATCTTTATAAGTTGGGAAATGAAAACTGTCTCTCCATTCAATTCATGATTTGAACTTTGACATGAGCTGCTTCATGAGCTGCTTGACATTTGTTGTGATCAATGCTATCTCAATTTGATTATGTACACATTTAACTTCAAATTGTTCAGCGCTGTTCTGGTGATCCTAAACGGATCAGTAAAAATGTTGAGCAAAACTAATATGGAAGTAGAATTCTTTCATTTGATTAAAATTCTCCGAAAACGTTTAAACATTCCAATTAATTTTTTTGGTCTTATTCAGGTTAATCATATTTCTGGTTTATATTTACAATCAAGAACGAGTGACATATTAAGAGATCTTAATCAATAACCAAGCCACTTTGGTCTTGGTAGCACTGTAACTCAGAGCGCATAGACATACTCAGCTTTAGTGTGCTTAGGTTTAGGCCAAAATCTGAGTAACTTTCATGATCTTAGCATTTAGATTTTTCTATTGATAGCAGGGTGCAATGACTATGGATTTTATGGTCACACCGCCATAAGGGTATTTATTGTAACTGTCTGCGGGCAAGCAACTGAGAGGCGTCCATCAGGCGACTGGAGGGGGATGTCCCTTGGCAGAAATGTCTGCCAAGCCACCAAAGAGTTCAGAAGATGTGCGTGTGTGATGCAGTTAGTAATAATTAACAAATTGGGAATAAATTTGTGATCTTACTTACATGAATCGTGTTACATGAATAGTGCTGCAGCTGAGATGCAACTGCTGAGGCCGTTAATGGTATTGTGTAGAGGTTGGAGATGTGTTATTTTTGGAGTATCCATCCAAAATCTGTATCTGTATATCCTGTATGCACTAGTCGCAGCGATATGGTCACGTTGAGGAAGGCACACGTGTATGTGGTGGTTGTAACGAGAGGGGATTGGGTGTTAATCTAATGGAAGTGTTACTTTAGGAAGTTGGACGAGCGAGGGGTGAAGTAATACTTGAAGATTTGGGTTCGGAGCTTAACCAATATTATTCATATTTAAATTGGTATAGGTTGCTGCGCTGCCACATTGGAATATATGTGGCAGCGTAAATGCTATACACATTTATACGTTTGAACATAAGCCAGATTGGATCAATTCTGTTTGAATAGATTGCTACGCCCTTTTTTCAAAAGAACTCGTGTCATTTTGCTGCAATGAAGCATTGGTGAAGTATTTATTTAATGCAACTGGGGAATATTTAGAAGTTAGTAATTGTGATATATTGTTTATTAGACTTGTGCATTATTGCGCTGAACTCGTGACGGCTGCTGGCATCAAAGTTTAAGTTACCGTTTAACTGATCATCTTTGCTGAATATATGTATTGATAATTTTATTTGTACTGAATAGTGAGCTGAAGGTATTACATTCATGATCACAGTCACATGATGACAACAAGTTAATAATGACTGGCGATAGTGACGAGGCTAATATTAACGATCACGTTTTGTAATGATGGTGTAGGAATTTGTATGTATTATATCTCGATGATGTTTATTGTATGGTAATTCTGTGTGGAGACTTGCTGCTGTGTACTGAGCCTGGCGTGCTCATGAGTAGCTGTATGCTCATGTGTAGCTGTATGCACATGTGCAGCTGTATGCACATGTGCAGCTGTATGCACATGTGCAGCTGTATGCACATGTGTAGTGTGCAACATCTCCTTGTATCATGAATTGGTTGTATATTTTGTGTAGTTTAGCTGCTCTAGCGCTATTTCCCCTGTTCATATTTTGAATAGTTCCCCCTTCACCTGAGAAAAAATAACAATTGCTAGCGATGTAAGTGTTGGGGCGGGCAGGGTGTGGGTACAGCAAGAAACTTGCAATTTGCTGGTATTTTTCTGAAAATATATTAATTTTCACAACAAAATATTAATTTTCTGAAAATATATTAATAATATTTTGTTGCAGCAATGAATGTCCTTATCATGGCGTGTGACAGGCAGCTTGGCTATGAGTTAAATTCGTTTGCAATGTGATGAATTATTTCTGGGTTAAATATCTTGGCCTTGCCGTGAATTATTTGGCTTTGTGCTGAATAAATGAACGGGAAGAAACAATTCTTTTGACTTTTGAATGAAGATCAAAGTGTCTGCAGTTGCTGGTGCTGGCACTGTCTGCAGTTGCTGGTGCTGGGACTGTCTGCAGTTGCTGGTGCTGGCACTGTCTGCAGTTGCTGGTGCTGGCACTGTCTGCAGTTGCTGGTGCTGGGACTGCCTGCAGTTGCTGGTGCTGGCACTGTCTGCAGTTACTGGTGCTGGCACTGTCTGTAGTTGCTGGTGCTGGGACTGTCTGTAGTTGCTGTTGCTTAGTCTGCAAGCATCTCTTGTATGCAGATGTTGTATAGCCTGTATACAGAAGCGTGTCTGTGTGCTTCATTTTGTCTTGTATAGTTCATTACCTGTATATCTCGACATCTTTAGTTACTGCGTTCTATCCCTAGTTATCTATAATCTATGTCAGTTAATTACATAACTGCGTCAACTGTCTAGTTATCTTGCATTATTGTTAGTGATCACTAATGTTGGCAGTCGAGGTTGCCTGTTGCTGTGTTGAACAGTTGCTGTGCTATGCTTCAGCAGCAAACGTCGATTGCTCTTATTTGTTGATAAGTTTCTGTGATTATTTCTCTAGTATCTTCAGTTATCACATCATGTTCTTAATAATCATTTCTTCTCATCATCATTATAATATTCTGCGTATGCCGCTCATGTCTGAATACATTACAGATAACACAAAAATAGGTATACCTTCGGGTTGTTAAATTATAGGATTTTTGTTATCACTCCAGTGCGGCAAAGGATATGAAATATTTAATCAGCGGTCTGGTTTATTTAAGATTATTTTCTCTTCTCGTATTAAAGCCCAAGTTTATTAGTTGCCTGGAGACTTCACTGGTCGCTCCAAAAAGATCATTTTATAATAACAATTTTCTGAATATTTGCTGGTGTCTCTTTGTTGAATGTTGCAGCGCCAAGCTCCTCCTACAGCATTATTAGTCACATTCTTCATGACTCATCTCTTTGTATTTAATTATTGATTTGTTATGTTATTTAATAATTATGATTATAATCGTTAACGACCCTAACATGACGTGCTGTCAGCACTCTCATTCTCTCATGTTGCCGCGGTCGTCACCCACCATCACGCATACCAGAGCTCGCCTGTAACTTGCTTAATGCCATCGATGATTAACAGTTCATCTTTGAAAATAAAGTCTGGTCGCTTAATTAATAACGGAGGTCTTGTCTTTATTCCTCCATCGAAGTCAGATTTGTATTAACAATAGCCTAGCCACAACACAGAACTGCAGGCTAAGCTGTCCTTAGGATCAACCTAGTCCTTATTAGCCTCGACGGTGATGTGACGTAGCTTCCCTTCTATGCTCTTAAACCTGCGGCATGTGTGAGATTAGGTAGCTTGAATCCTTCTATGGGGATAGGTAGTAGATATCATGTCGTGAGGTGTTCTGCTATAAGCTGTACTGTCTCATATGTAATAATGTTTTCTCAGCTTCACCAGCTACGGTGGTCACTAAATGCGCCCAATGCGTCACATTGAAAACGCCGAAATAGCTTTCATTTGTTGGCTTTGCCTGCGGCCTCATCGAGGCTTGTGGAACAAGATCATCTACAGCGCAAACCATCACTTGCACAATTCTAAATCATGCAACTTCCATCTGACGCCCCAGCGTCAGTCTCCGGCGTAAGCACTCAAGTCACCATAAGTCCACCGTGAGGCCCACCACTCTTCTCTCATGCTGGCCTCTTGAGGCTCACCGTGCTGGCCTCGATCATCTCCACACCTAACACGCGCCCTCCAGACGCGTTACATTTTCTTCCTGCTCGTCTCTGACTCTTTTAAAACCCAGGAATGTTGCTCATCAGTCTCCCTTCTGCGGCCTCTCTTATAGAAAATTGCTTCAAACGAGCCGGTGCTATGAGGAAGCCAAGCTATCCCAGCGTCGGCGAACACCCTCCTGCACGGCGGAGTCCGTCTAGAGCAACAGACTGTTGCTGCCGCCCCACCGATCGCTTAAAAGACATCCTACTTCCCCGCCCTTACCACTCAGTGCACATGCAGCTTGAGTCATGTCACTGTAACTTCCTGGGCGCCATGTTAAGAGTGGGACGCTCACTGTAACTTTCTGGGCCCATGTCTAGGGTGGGGTGCATCAAACGCCTCCTGTTCTCAGTCATCGTGTTTGTTTAGACTTATGGTGTATCGGCATCGATGATGCTCCTTCATGGCAGATATATATTGCTTTCTGGGATTTCGATCTAGAGTAATTTTATTATGATTGTTCTTGCGTCGAGGATTGTTCTTTGAATAAATAACTCAGGCTAATGTGGCAGGACTGTTGAATTGACCCGTGCGTTGAATATAACACAGGCTAGTGTGGCAGAAATCCTTAGAACTTATCGTTGCGCTGATGTGATGCTTGATTGAGACGTAAATCATAATTTTTATCAATTATTACATCCATATTGTTAGCTTTAATTCCATGATGCCTGTTCTGGAACTAAGCTTCAAAACAAACACATTGTTATTCTAAATAAACAGCTTGCTCTTTTAATACATGTACTTGGTGGAAAAGTTTTTAGTTTTGTTGCCTACTCATGAAAATGCATGGAAAAATATTGTGTAGTAAACTCGCGTTTTGTACGGCCATGTAATATGTTTGTCATGTATTCTTCAAGTTATTTTCGTGTTGTGTTAGGAAAAACTGTTAGGTTCTTATGTCTTTGCTGTGATTTTTGTATTTTCTGCACATATTATCTTGTCGCGATCGATATTTAAAAATGATCTTTTTAATTATAAATTCGCCCTCTTTTAATCATCACCATATATTTTGTGTGATAATGAATTAATTGTATGTTTATAAAATGCTCTTTTTTGCTAGTTTCAATGAAGACGTGTTGAATACGTTTAGTCATTACGTGTTAATGGTCAATAGAACCCACGATGCTTTGTGGGATTAGCTTTGGGAACGACTGCGCTGTAGGGGGAATAACATTCCACATCACTGGGGAAGAGGGGAATGTAGGTCATTCTTGGTCATTCCCCGCACTAGGGAATAGGGGAATGTGTGACCAAGTGCGGTCCCAGATCCTGTGGCGGTGCGAGTCCCACACTTGTGGTCCAGGTGCAAGGCCCAGCTACTGAGGTCCAGGTGCAAGGCCCAGCTACTGAGGTCCAGGCATGGGTCCAGCCCCAGACCCCCTAATAGACCCCGTTCTTGTATAGCGCTCACCATAACGCAGTAAACTCTATCAATCGCGGCTGTTTTCTTGCTTCCAGCGATGCATCGGAAGGCGGCCCTCTACCGACGAATTTATGTCTACAACTGTTGTGTCCTGCAACTACACCTGCACACCACATGTACACCAGCACACCACATGTACACCAGCACACCACATGTACACCAGCACATCACATGTACACCAGCACATCACATGTACACCAGCACATCACATGTACACCACCACACCACATGTACACCAGCACATCACATGTACACCACCACAAGGCGTTGTTTCCAAGTCGTCTTCCATTTATCCATTGCGCGTCTTCACTGAAAACCAAGTTTTGAATTACGAAAACTGCGTATGAACGGCCAGGGCCGCTGTTAGTATCCGTTCTGGACGCACGAATACTGTGTAAGTAGGAGCCTTCAGGGGACAGAGCTCTGTGTACAGTAGACAAACTTGTTGACTTAGTAGACAAACTTGTTGACTTTTAAGTCATTATAAAAAAAATTCTTCCATCTAAGTAACATTCTGACATCTGATCATGTATCAGACATAATGTGATAAACCAATGGGAGTGTAACTTATACACATGTGGCATGACACCTGCAAGTGATGGCATGACGCAGAGCTCTGTTGGGGAATGACATGACGCGCTCCCCGGGCCTCCCCAGCGTCTATGGGAATGATGGACAGCCCCATTAGTGGGGCTGTCCATCACACCTCAGGGATAAACTACTACACGAGTTGTCCATCATACTTCAGGGATAAACTACTGCACGAGCTGTCCATCATACCTCAGGGATAAACTACACGAGTTGTCCATCATACCTCAGGGATAAACTACACGAGTTGTCCATCATACCTCAGGGATAAACTACACGAGTTGTCCATCATACCTCAGAGATAAACTACACGAGTTGTCCATCATACCTCAGGGATAAACTACACGAGTTGTCCATCATACCTCAGAGATAAACTACACGAGCTGTCCATCATACCTCAGAGATAAACTGCACGAGCTGTCCATCATACCTCAGGGATAAACCGCTGCATACCACCGCCATCCCTGCCTCCTCGCGCTGCTGGTTGCGCCCAGGCATGACAGGTGAGCCCTCCATCACACTCGCATTTTATAATAATACTCACCCTCTATAATAACATTCACACTCTACCATGAAACTCTTCCCATGTAAAACGCATAAGTTCTATTATTAAACTCACCTTCTATAATCCCCAATTAAACCTATTAAACTCACCTTTTAGGCTTTTATTACCGCCTCTATGATCATACTCACTCTGAAAATCACATTCACCCTCGATCGTCCCACTCACCCTCTATGATCATACTCACCCTGTATAATCGCATTCACCCTCGATCATCCCACTCTCCCTCTATAATCACTCACCTACATAGGTACAGAGGTCGGGATACTGCACCGTTACTTGGCATCGTGCAGCAAAAGAATCTCGTAGCAACTTGTTCGTCATTTCGCAGTGAAAAGTACAGAAGCCACGTTTGATGACCACATCGCTGCTTAAGTTCCGAAAGGAAGACAACAGATGGGGTGGATCTGGCGGACAAGAGAAGCGGTGCCAATGATTACACTTTCTAGAGCCCTCGTGCTCCTTATACGGGATACTGCTGCCAGTTTTGGGCACCGCCCAAGGTGGGCGCGGTAGTCCCAACTGACCTGTTCATCCAGGATCAGCGAAATGGACCTGCGATACTGGGACAGGTTTTAGCACCTGGGACTGTACTCACTGAAGAGGAGGACGGAGAGGCATATCGTGCTGCACACTTGGAAGATGATAATGGCACTGGATCCAAACTTTAAAAGTACAATCTTCAGGATAATGACCTTTCACAATGTGAGGGTGGGGAAACTGCTCTTCATACCCCCATTTAACGACCGAGCTGCTACTATAGTTCAGATGATTTGGGGGTATATATTTCCGTTGCTGTTCAATGCCTTGCTGACGGAGCTGAGAGGTGGGGAGTTCACCCTTGCGACATTCAAGAGACGATTTGATGCGTTTTTGATCATTATCATGGATCTTCCGCCTGTGCCCCACTAATCTCAGCAAGGAGCACGCAACAGCATTTTATATCTGCTGGCTCAAATGAGGGCGGATGCGCGGTAGTCGTGTTGAACGTTATCTCCAGACCACGATGGCGAGCGACCTGCCTATCGACAACTTAGGGACGGTGGACGATGAAGATGGCACTTCGGCTTTACCATGAACGAGGAGTTCCAAACTTTACATAATCACACTCGTCATCTATAATCTCACTCACCTTCGATAATCAAACTCTTTAATCTTTATAATCAAACTCGACATCTATTATCACTCACCTTCTATAATCACCTCACCCATGCACCAGCAGCTCCTTGGAATAAGCTGCTTATTATGACGGTCTCGATGTGGTCCAATAAGCCGCTGTTGACTGCATATCCTCGTTGCTTGCAGACTCGGTCGAGGCCCTGCAGGCTGCGCTGCAGCAGAAGGAGCGTGAGGTTGCGGAGCTGCGCTGCAGATTGTCAGCTGTACACCATTCCGCGGCTGGTGCTGTTAGTGACGCAGCTCTTGGGAGTGATGCAGCTGGCGGGAGTGACGCAGCTGGCGGAAGTGATGCAGCTGATGGTGTAACAGTTGTTGCATCAGGATCTGACACCTCTACCCAAGGTTGTCCTCACAGCGGCAGTTGCTCCGCAGCCACGCTGTCCCACGGGGAGGTTCTTCGCTACTCTCGCCAGTTGATCTTGCCGGAGTTAGGTATGGGAGGCCAGCGCCTCCTGAAGGCGAGCCGGGTGCTGGTGGTAGGGGCTGGCGGGCTTGGCTGTCCCGCAGCTCAGTACCTCACTGCGGCGGGGGTGGGGACGCTGGGTCTCCTGGACTACGATGTGGTCGAGTCGACCAACCTCCACCGTCAGATCCTCCACACGGAGGAACGAATTGGCGTGCACAAAGCCAAGTCTGCGGCGGCTGCCCTTCGTTCGCTCAACTCACAAGTAGACGTCCATGTACACGATTTGGTTCTGGACAGTGGCACGGCTTTGGACGTCATAGCCGGATATGACCTGATACTGGACTGCACCGACAACGTGGCTACTCGTTATCTCCTGAACGACGCATGCGTTCTCAGCAAAAAGCCCTTGGTGTCGGGCGCTGCCCTCCGTCTCGAAGGACAGCTCACGGTATACAACTTCAAGGGGGGCCCTTGTTACCGATGTCTGTTTCCGTCTCCTCCACCCCACGAGACTGTAACCAACTGCTCTGACGGAGGCGTGCTGGGGGTGATCCCTGGGATCATCGGGTCACTGCAGGCGCTTGAAGCAATCAAAATGATCGCCGGCATCGGCGAGCCGCTGTCGGGAAAGCTGCTCGTATTCGACGGCTACTCGACGTGCTTTAGGACCGTGAAGTTACGACCTCGGCAGCCGTCATGTGCCGTGTGCGGAGACGTGCCCACGGTAACCCGCCTCGTGGACTACGTGCAGTTCTGCGGAGGACGTCCTGCTTCAGATAAAGACTCGGACTTGCATCTCTTATCCCCGGAGCACAGGATGTCGGTGATAGAGTACTCGGAGCTCCTGAAGACGGGGGAGCCCCACGTGCTGGTGGACGTGAGGGAGCCTGTGGAGCTGTCCATATGTGGCTTCAGCCACGCTCTCAATATTCCTTTAAGAGAGCTTGACAAGCCTGAGAGCGTTAGTGCAATAACAGCCGCACTGGAAGCTCGAGCCAGCGCCCGCGTCGTGTGCTTGTGTCGCCGTGGCAACGACTCTCAGCGTGCCGTCCTCAAGCTGAAGGTGGCGCTGAAGGATTCAACAGAGGTCCTCGTGCAGGATGTAGCTGGAGGACTCACTCGGTGGGCCGAGTTGGTTGACAACTCCATGCCTGTTTACTGAGCGTCTATTGGACTTGCCACGAGTAGTTTACTGGTAGCGTTCGGATAAGAGTTGTAATCTATGTACATTTTGTAACTTATTTGTAATTCTCAGTTTTATTCATTCCAACAAGTCACGCGACTGTCGAGTGACGATAGCACTGTCCTTAAACAATACAGCTATACTGGTCACCTTATATATACTGTTGTGGCGGAGCACTTTCCGCTGTTGTGCACACGATGCACACGTCACGGTGCCTATGAATATTCTGCATTGCGCCCACGCATTAGATTTATGTTAAGGCAATGTTTTAACGATGTGAGCTTGTATTAAGGTCCGCGTCACAATTTTTGTTTGATAAAATATCGAGTTTGCTTACTTCGATGGCGGTCATGATTAGTCTTTGTTTGATCTGCCTGCCTGGTCATCACGCGCCCTACTGAGCATCTCCCACTCAACAAAAGTGTCGTTAACTTGTCGATCAATTCCCTAGAAAATATTTGGGCCAATTGAGATCAGTTGAACTATATTTACTACTAATTGAATGAAATTGAACTAAATTGATTGCAAGCTTTGCATGCAATTAAGGGTAACCGTAGCCTTGGGGCCACTATGATGCAGTTACTGTGATGCGTATTTATATAACAAACAATGGCTGTGAACTTCCTAAGAGCTGCCCATGTGGTGAGGGTTCTCTCGATAACAAATAGATCCGTCCCGTCAAATTCAATAGGATTTATTATCGACTTTGCCAGCTAGCCTGAGTGTCTCGTTTGTCGGTAGCTATTGACCCAGTAGTATTAATCCTTTTGCATCCTCAATACAACCAGTTTATCTGATGAGTTGGGAAGAGCCGCGGGTTCACGTTCCGTCACAGATGTTTATTTGTCACGCTCTTCTGACGCAAGTACTGTAAAATATCAAATGGTCACTTATGCAACCTTGCTCCTGTTTATAACATTGTACTCCTGGCTCTTGTTAAACAAACCTTTAAATCTTTAATAAATGAATGTTAACTGCCTTGTATTCTTTTTAAACCTCGTCTAAAGAAGCCCAATTTTTAGGTGCATACGCGTCTATCATCTCCTCAGGGAAGGTGCGCTAGTGTTCCACTCAACGCACCTTGGGGACCTCACCCTCCCCGGGCCCCAAGCGATCCCAATGCATGGCGAATCTCGTTATTCTGGGCAACGGTTTTCGGGAAATCATTTCCGCGTCTTCGCGATTAAAACTGGTCAATAGACGCTTTTCTAGCAAGCTCTTCTGACGATGAAAATATAGAAGCGGCCGCAAGAAATCAGCTCCTGTGCAGCGTCTCGTGAAAGTGGACGGGGGCGGCATTTGTGGCCTGTAATGTAGGCCCGCGAGACAATCTTGGATAGCGCTACATTGTGGAGTCTATATTACGTCTTCGTGCGGTCATGCTTACAAGGGTGGGTCTAATTTGAACCCCTATATAAACTGACAGGGTCTACGTTATACCATAATGCGGCCTAGGTGACAGTGGTCTAAATTATAGAATAAAATATTACGCCCCCATGCGGTCAGGCTGATGAGGTAGCCGACTATATACCCTCATGGAGACACGAACACGAGAGTCCACAACGCAGTAATGGCAGGGTTACCCAGTGGTAAAAGTTCACAGTACCAAGAATGGAGCAGAGAGGCGCGGGTTTGATCCCAGCTCTGTGCGCCAGTTTCTGGTCAGAATTCGGCAAGGAGGCCGGGCGGTTAAGCTAAGAAAATGTGAAGCAGTGAGTTGCGAGTTCAAGCCCGCAACATGCTGTGGATGTTCTGCAATGTGAAGAATGGGCGACAGGCCTACGGCCTAATAAACGCTGAAACCGCTATATTAAAAATAACATTCCCAGGAGTACCACTGGCGGTGACATCCGATGTTCGCCCCTGCTGCAGCCTGCAGGAGTAGATACCCCACAGCAGACACCAGCGAGGCTCCTGCTGGACCCACGCTTTGCCCAGGACTGATGAGGATAACTAGCCCACTGTCACCTCGCCCCTGCAGTTCAATTCGTTTTATATTCGTAGAGGTTATCGTTATAATCAAGTTCAGTCGGTCTAATGGCTGTTAATTCTACCTTCCACCTACAGTTGTGCGTTTACTGTAAAACTATATTTTTTAGGACCGTTTGAGGTTATTTAGACGCAGAGATGTTGTTATCTTCGTCAGAGTATACGCTGCTGCGTTGCGGTGCAGCGATACAGAGCTGCGCTTCAGTTCAGAGTCTGTCCAGCTGTCTGTCCACGCGTACCCCCCCACACAGGAAACTGAGAGATCAGACGTCATCAGTGCAGACGGTCAGAGTCGGCGTGGCGACGGCGTGCAGCATCCATACGTGCTCGGTGCAGAGCCTGCAGGCGGGTCGAGTTCTGCACAAAATTGTGCCCTCGAACCTGCGGGGGAAGAGCAGAACCGCGCAGGACTGGCTGACGCGGCAGCTCAACGACCCCTACGTTGCCAAGGCGCGCCGCCTCAACTATAGGTCAGTGACCACATTGGGGCACATTGATCGATTAGCCTTAGTATATATTCCGGGCTTGGAAGTTTCTGGCCCGCTGAAGCGAGTGGTGTCAGTCCGTACAGTTAGGTGGGTCTGTGCCGACAGTGGGTATAGTTTATGCCAACGTATGCACATTAATACTTTAAGTGCATTAACACCAGCGCTGGCAGATTGCATAAAAACTGCCAAGTCCGCGGGTAAAAAGGCCTATAATAAAAAAAAAAACTAGTAAATAGGTTCCGGTGTAAAAATCAAATTTTAATTTTTTTCGGACATTTTAAAATTCAATGAGGTAGTACTGCCATCATAAGTTTTTGCCGGACAACGCAATTGAAAAAAAAAAGAAATTGCAGAGTTTGTCCGGAAAAAAGACCCGGCAACCCACCGGTGGATCGTGCCGCACTCAACGTGCCAAATGTTCCGCAACTGCTAATTTCTCGCGCTGCATACACCAGTCCCATATACATATTATATATTGGCAAAGCCAGGCAGCGCTATTTTGAAATATTACGGCCGCTACCGCTACATGTAGCGCGCTACTGCCCACCTCTGGTAACAACTAACATGTTGACACTAGTAACAGGCTGAGGTTGACAACATTACACCGAAATCTTTCGTACAGTTTTATTCTGTAATTTATATTATGTATGTATCATGCTGGTTTTTAAATAATATTTAATACTGTTAAGTAAAATCTAGAGGCTTTATCTATAAATGTAGCGGTAGCGCTGTAGCGGCAAAACCTCGTATCGCTACTTAAATATGTAGCGGGCCTACCGCTAACGCTACAATTGCTTAAATGTAGCGCCGCTACCGCTACTGAAAATGTGCGGCCGCTACATGTAGCACGCTACTGCCCACCTCTGTTGGTCATGTGCACCTCAGGGCTCGGAGCGCCTTCAAGCTGCTGGAGCTGCAGGAGAGGCTGTCGCTGCTGCGGGCGGGGGCTACGGTGCTGGAGTGCGGCGCCTCCCCAGGGGCGTGGACGCAGGTAGCCGTGCAACACTGCAACCCCGAAGACTCCCCCACGTACAGTGAGTCATCACCTCCCCTGTGTACGGTGAGTCATCACCTCCCCCACGTACGGTGAGTCATCACCTCCCCCACGTACGGTGAGTCATCACCTCCCCCACGTACAGTGAGTCATCACCTCCCCCACGTACGGTGAGTTATCACCTCCCCCATGTACGGTGAGTCATCACCTCCCCGTACAAGAGTCTAGATGCCGGTGGCTATCCAACACTGCAACTCCGTACACTCCAACAACATGACGAATTACCTAACATTCACCTAACCAAGAAAGGCGAATTACCTTACGTAGGTACGTCACCTAACCAAGAAAAGTTTTCTCTATTGTAAAACATGTAATATATTCGCCCATCAGTAATTTGGCTGGGAGTAGACTTGGCAGTTTGGTGGAGCGAGCGCACCGAGGTGAGGCGGACGCCGATGAGCTTTTCGCTCGTGCTCCAGCTCCTTCATGCTGACTTCACCTACATTTGCTTACATTTATTAATTTAACAATATAAGGAAAAAAATTTAAGCTCGATGATCAATTAAAGATAATAATCACCGTAAGGTTAATTGATCTTGCATGAAGAAAAAGTTATTGTTGCTAAGCACTTTACATCGCGCAAGGATGCGCATCCGCCGTGAATATCATCCCTATTTCTTACACAATTCCTTCGTTGTTTTGACCTCATCTCGATGTCATATTACATAAACAGTCGTGATAAAACGGAAGATCGCAATATAACTACGATAGAACGGAAGATATTGTGTACGGCTGATGCTTCTCCCTCGGCACGCTTCACTTGGTACGCAATAAATTCAGTGCGTTGTAGCCTGACGCACACACCGCCTATAGCGACGTGCAACCAGGCCTCCCTGTACAGAATCATCGTCCCCCACGGGATGCGTGGTGGCAGTGGACCTGCAGCCCGTGTCTCCCGTCCCCGGGGCCACCTTCGTCTGTGGGGACTTCACGTCTCCAGACACCCAGCAGCGGGTGCTGCAACTCCTCCCCAAGGGGGTAAGCCCTGTTCCCCATGTGTAATAGGAAGCAGTAGTAGACATTCCATAAGAGGATAAACTAAATTTCTAACACTGTTCTGATGCAAGTATGATGCCAGCTAAGTTGTCATGAGCCATGACAATAATGTCGGTTGCCAGGTTGACGTGGTGCTGTCAGACATGGCGCCCTCCGCCACGGGTATCAAGGAACACGACCACACGCGCATCATGAGACTCGCCGTCTGCGCCGCGCACTTCGCTGTGCGCCACGCCACGCCGCACTCCTGCTTCCTCTGCAAGGTGGGCATCCGTGTTGAACTGGGGCCATACTTTCATAATTCGCTAAGTGAACGTGAGTACTTACGCTCTATTTTCTTGTCTATGAGGGGTGGATTTTGCTTGAAAGGCCGTCAATGATTGGCTGATGAACTTACGATCTCTTAACTTTTTTTTTGAAAGTATAGGCCCTGGTGTGCCAGGGGCAGTGCTTTCAGAACACCGTTCAATTACACGTAGCAGCTGATTTCTCGTCTGCGATTGGTGAGTCAGGCGTTAAAAGGCGTCAGTGATTGAATGGCGGAGTTGCAAACTCGTAACTATTTTTTATAGTACGGCCATTGGTCACAACGTAAGGCATGGTATAGACGCAATTAAATAGACTTTCTGTAGTGAATACCTCCAACTCTGTTTCGTGTCTCGGCAAATCTTGTTTTTTCGCGTCTGCGACAAGCTTCCGTCCCTGTACCAAAGTTGTTCGCTAAGCGCACTTTGCGCTCTGACGACACTTATCTAGCTTGATATGCGCGTGTGTGGAAATGAACTCTGCTGCAGTCTGTTGAATTTTCCTGGCGAATAATCGCGTTCGGTGCGGTCATTCGTCTCCTCACGACGTGTCAGTGAAGCTAACGGCGTTCATACTCAATATCAAGGAATATAATAACTTTCATGTATTGTTATTAACATAAGAGAAATCGTAGATTATTAACTATATACATTCTTTATCTCAACAACTCGTGAATGAAAATGTAATATCTCTTAGTTTACGTTATCTAAATGTTTACATGGCCCATGTAAGGCAACACGTGTCCCATGTTTATTGTGCTAACGTGTTCTGTGTGAATAATAATTTAATATCTCCTAGTTCATGTTATCTAAATGCATACATGGCCCATGTAAGGCAACACGTGTCCCGTGTTAATTGTTCTACCGTGTTGTGTGTGTCAGGTCTGGGCTGGTGGGGAGGTGGACAAGTTCCTGCGCCAGTTGTCGCTGCTGTACGAGGATGCGCGCCTCGTCAAGCCCCCCAGCAGCAGGTCCAACTCTGCCGAGCTCTTCGTCTACGCCAGGGGCCTCAAGAGCTCCAACAACAACGCGGCAAACCAGCAGGACGATAACAAAGACTATAATATCACAAAGAGTCAATAAGTGCATAGCAGGAGCACAGAGTCGAAGATCGTTAATTAGATAGCAAACGCCCGTCAAGTGGTCATTTACTGGCGACGTCGTAAGGTAGTAAAGGCGAGATTAAAAAAATAATAAGTTCGGAATGTAGCTCAACTTGCAACCGGCTTATACCTGCCAACACCACAGAATAACAAAACGGGTGAAATCTTGAAAAACTCTTTATTAACGCATTATATTAGAATGAGAACCGTACATTTGGTCTCGGAGCTGACAATATTCAAGTGATATCTGTTGACAGTACTTCACGCCGAATTATTGGCCTTGACACGCAGAGGATGCCCATTTACAAAGCATCCAGACACATGCCTGAATAAATAAATTAAGGAATGGATATAACATAACAACGCCTTCAGTAATTCTTGCCCCTGGTCTGCTCTCGCCACGCAGGCTACGTAGTCATCAGTCGCACGAATTAACTGGTCCTCCCTAAATAATTTATGGACATAAAAATCGGAATTATAATATACTTGAAGCACATGAGTTTGTTTTACCTCATCAATCCGCACGTGGCTTGACCTTATGAGTGGTAGGTCTTTAATAGATAATCATTGTCCATTAAGCGCGTGCGTTCGCTAGGTATAGTGAACCACAAGGATCTTATTACTACACTCAACGCGTAGTCCATAGCATAATTTTCATTCCCCGCACGAGATATATTGGAAAATCTCAACGATAATAGATAATTGTGTTGCCATTATATTATAATGACTGGAATATATGGAACAATACGCTGCCAATGTACTCCTAAAATACCAGGTTTAATATGACTCGTGTGTTCTCGGTCAACTCCTACTGCGAACCTGATAATAATTGGTGTCTGAATTTGTCTATCCATAAGAGTGCGATAGCGAATCTCCGTTATAACTCACTGGAGTGTGTGGGGGCCAAACTCCACTTACAAAATAGAACGAAGTAACGTCCAGAAATACCAGCTCTACATTACGTTTCCTGCCTCCCCTCGAGTTATACTCACTACACGTCACACTGGCAGCACACACTGCACACGACTCCCTTCACACAGAAGGCACACAAACAACACATGACCCAGCCACGTGAGCCACACACTACACAGTACCCACGCCACACAAACTTCACATGATTCACACACAGACGTCTCAAACACTACACAGATTTCTTGTACTCGATGCGTTCGACTTTAACGTCGTCGTCGATGAGCTGGTAGACGTACGTCGCCACGGTCGAGCTCTGGATGTCCATGAGGACGAACGAGGGCACCACGGCACTGAGGGAGGCAATAATTAGAACGAGGGCACCACGGCACTGAGGGGAGGCAATAATTAGAACGAGGGCACCACGGCACTGAGGGGAGGCAATAATTAGAACGAGGGCACCACGGCACTGAGGGAGGCAATAATTTGAACGAGGGCACCGCGGCACTGAAGGGAGGGAGGGAAGAACTTGATCTCATTTGATCGTAGGCGCGCTGCATGCCCCCGTCACCCACCTGTCCAGCGCGCTGTATGCCCCCGTCACCCACCTGTCCAGCGCGCTGTACACCCCCGTCACCCACCTGTCCAGTGCGCTGTACGCCCCCGTCACCCACCTGTCCAGTGCGCTGTACGCCCCCGTCACCCACCTGTTCAGCGCGCTGTACGTCCCGGTCACCCACCTGTCCAGCGCGCTGTACGTCCCCGTCACCCACCTGTCCAGCGCGCTGTACGCCCCCGTCACCCACCTGTCCAGTGCGCTGTATGCCCCCGTCACCCACCTGTCCAGTGCGCTGTATGCCCCCGTCACCCACCTGTCCAGCGCGCTGTATGCCCCCGTCACGGAGCCTGGATTGATGAAGAATTTGGCCTCGGCCTCGAAGGCCTGGAATTTATGCGAGTGCCCCGTGATGAGGATGTCAGCGTCCAGCTGACGGGCCAGCAGTGCCAGCGCCGCTGGGTCCCCCCATGGCACCAGCTGGTGGCCGTGGCATAGGCCTATGCGGAACTGGCCTACGCGCACCACCTTCTGTTCCGGGTACTGGCTCTGCATAACGAAGTTATTTATGAACCGAAGCCTATATAAATTTAGTCTTTTTGATCAAGTTAAGATCACTGAGTATTTGAACCACGAGCGCATAACATCCAATATATACTCCTATCATAAGAAAGACTATGGCAGTAATATCCTAAGATCACTGAGTATTTGAACCACGGTCGCTTATCATCTAATAGTATATATCAAAAGACTAGAGCAGCAATATCGTCTCTTCAATGGAACTATAGACCCAAAACAAGCGGAATTACAGCGTCCTAATCATCAAAGTTTCTAGTGCAGCAATATGAGCTAATTTCTTACCTAACACAGGCAAGTAGCTAGAGCACAGTACCCTTTACCTCATCAAAGTCGCCACGCACGACGTGCACGTCGGCGGCGAGTGTCTTGAGGTAGTCAAAGCCGTCGCGGGTGCAGAGGTTGCCTGTGCACAGGATGTGCTGGATGCGCCCCGGCACGAGCAGCTTCTTGAACTTGACCGGCAGGGAGCTCTCCCGGTACGGGATGTGCATGTCCCCCAGCACTAGCACCAACTGTGAGGGACGGGTGATGTGGTGGTAGACGAGGGTGGAAGTAGCAATAGTGACGATAGTACTGGTGCTGATGTTGGGTGACATTGGTATTGGTTTCTGGTAGGATGGGACTGCTGATAGTGACAATGGTGCTGGTAGGATGGTGGTGGTGCTGATGATGGGGTGACAATGGTGCTGTAAGATGGTGGTAGTGCTGATGATGGGTGACAATGGTGCTGGTAGGATGGTGGTGGTGGTGATGATGGGTGACAATGGTGCTGGTAGGATGGTGGTGGTGTTGGGGTGACAATGGTGCTGGTAGGATGGTGGTGGTGGTGGTGGTGATGATGGGGTGACCAGGGTGCTGGTAGGATGGTGGTGGTGATGATGATGGGGTGACAAGGGTGCTGGTAGGATGGTGGTGGTGGTGGTGGTGATGATGGGGTGACAAGGGTGCTGGTAGGATGGTGGTGGTGGTGATGATGGGGTGACAATAATGTGGACTACATGCACAAACTTTAGATGATTGATATATTCAACATTTACCATTTTCATCATGCATATTCTTCATCTAGCTTTCAAACACTCATAGTTTTAATCAACAACCAATAAAATATAAAGAAGGTTCTGATTAAACATGATCCAGTAGTAATTTTTAAAATCTTACCATTGTGCAGAGCAATTGCTAATGTGTCTCCTGAACTTAAGTGAAGCCTAGAACTTTTGCACTAATTGAAGGTAATACTGTTAACTTCAAACAAAATAGCCTGTAAATGAAATATGTAGATGCATTAGATAGCCTAAAATTAATACTATTCTACAAGTATAAGCATATCCAAGAAGGATTTGCATCTTATGGAATTATTTGGACTTTTTCATGACTAGCATCAGCTTACAACTACAAAATCATTTTTCCATTTAGATAAATCTATAATTCTAATTGCAAATTCATTAAGGAAATCTTGCTGTAATTGCAGATTTATTTCTATTGCACTAGAGGTGAACAAAACACATTCCTATTTCCAAACTATCTTCTGGTTTGCTTTTATCATAAACCAACCATAATATTTCCAATCATTCACCATTAATACAGAATTACAAAATCAATGCATTGTCAGTCTGTTGAACATAGCTTATGCAATGGATGGCTCAAGACCATAATATTTATTATAGTACCATACCTAACTAAATTGTCTGCAATTTATGTCCAGTCATCTGGGATAAGATTGGCCTTTCAAGTGCAAGATTGGTCCACAGTTAGAAAATTTTTGTTGTTTTGTAGTGTGATCATGTGATTATTGAGCTAGTGCATGCATAGCCTGGATAGGTGTCACCACTGGCTTGATTGTTGAAGATGTTTAGTTTGAGGTTTTACTTCCAAATTTCTTGAGCACTTCAGTGCTACTACTCCTTCGCTATGAAAGTCCTGAAAGTTGTTTTCACATTACAATTTGTTGTTACAAGTTACATTATTCAAAAATGATATAATTTTGAATTAGTGTTCATGACAAGTTATGGTAATGAATAAATTGTTTTTTTGGGGAAAGAAATAAAAATGCATGCTTTTATTGTCAGTGTTCAACAATAATACTACAAGTAGAAGAATGCTATGTTCAAATAATTTTTTGAATAAGAGTAGGCATGATTTGATGATCAGCTTCTAATATGTAATTTTTCTTCAAAAAATAAATGATATTTTATCAATTTTGAATATCGCTTGTATACTATTTTACATTTCCTGGCCAGGCTGGCCTTGTCAAGCCAGGGTGCAGAGGGTACAAGCAGCATCACCAATATATGGATTTATAGCCCAAAGCATTGCCAGCCATTTTTAAGATTCATTGTCAGTTAATTTTAATGAGAAAATGCTGCTAACAACTTTGAGAGTATATCCCTTACTCTCCATGCACTGCAACCAGGGTTGGCGATTTTTTTGATTTTTTAAAAAAATAAAAAAAAATAAAAAATCAATGATTTTTTTTTTCATTTTTCATGATTTTTTTTTATTTATTTTTTATTTATTTTTTTATTTTTTCAGCTTTTTTGTCCTTTTGAGGTGTTATTTTTTATGTTACAATTAGCCTACTAACAATAACAGTATATGGATCATAATGGATGGCTAAAAAGGGCACTTATTGCCTTCAATAATGGCCAACAGGCCAAGGTGGTGTTTACCACTTAGGGATTTTTGGGTAAACAAATATTGATAAGTCTATTCATTAGCTTTGTGAAGTTTGTATGAAGCAAGGTAATGAGCTAAATATTGACCATTTAACTGGCTTCAATACACAAAAACACTTCAGGAATGCAGATCTCCTAAACATTGAAGAGTCACATAACAGATAGGTAGCTGATTGCACAGTGCACAGCAATATCAATAGATCTACTAGTTTTATGTCCTATAAATCTACTAGACTCTACCTTCTATACACACTGACTAGTAGTGACTGAGTGACTGACTGCACTGTTCCCATTCAATTCAGACCAATAAACCAATACTAAACATAAACTGAACGATAACCAAACAAACCTCATACGACTTGAAACAAGACTTAAGTTATGAAAAAAGCTAACACTGTTTGAAATAAACGTGTGCACAATTCAAATATTTTATATACATTCACTGCATTTAATTATTTTATATATAGTCTTATAATTGTAATTGTTTTGTTTCTAGTTTTAAATTCACATATTTAAGGATTGAAATTAAATATTTTAATTAGAATACTCGTATTAGGGTGGAAAATCTTTCTAATTGCCTAAAAGGTCAATACAATCTCAACCTCTCAATATACAGGGTGGAGCAAAACCAATTGAGCAGTTTTGAGGTAAAATAAAAGAATAATGGAGGTACATAAAGAAGAAAGTTTATTTTCCTAGAGGTGAGCATAACATACCATTTAGAATACTTATGTTTTGAAAACAATATCTGGAAGCTGGAGGCTGTTAGCTGCAACACACTGTTGGAGTCGTTCTCAGAGGAGGGAGTAACCATGACAGTGAATTCCGATTGCTATGCCGCAATGTTGCAAAATTTCTTGCAGCCCATGATGGAAAACATTGTTGAAAATGAAGTATTGAGAGACGTGTGGTTCCAGCAGGATGGGGCTACAGCTCACACAGCTCGAATGTCACTCAATGTTTTGAAACGCATGTTTCCCCGTAGGTCTAGTGTCTCTGAGGGGTGATTTACAGTGGCCTGCGAGGTCACCTGATTTGAGCATTTGCGATTTCTTTCTTTGGGGACATCTAAAAGAAAGTGGTTCAGAAGTTGCCCTCACACCCTACCACAGCTAAGGGAACAGATTATTGCAGCAGAGGTTATGGCCATACCTCGCCATATCTGTGAACGTGCTGTAGGAAACTTCCGAGAACAACTCCAACAGTGTGATGCAGCTAACAAACCCCATCTTCCTGATATTGTTTTCAAAACATAAGTATTTTAAATAGTATTGGTATGTTATGCTAATCATGAGGAAAATAAACTTTCTTCTTTATGTACCTCCATTACTCTGTTATTTTGCCTCAAAACTGTTCAATCAGTTCTGCCCCACCCTGTATAAGCTAGCTAACACATTTAAATTGTATATTGTAATCAAAATATAACAAATAGTCAAATAGTTAGACTACTTTTAGCCTTATAAGAATTAGCTAAGCTGCTAGCTACGTACAATCACTACAATGTATTGCACTCTTGATGCCTCTGTACCAAAAACATTCAATTTATTGGAACCTAGTACACACTAAAGGCAACAAGTTTATACCGCAATCCCTTGATTAATGCGGTTAATAAATCCCCGAGTTTTACCGTGTTAAGCAAAACCACACTAATCAAACTTAAGAATATATGGGAATAATTATAATGAATCCTCAAAAATAGCAAATTTACATAATAATTTTTTTTCCACTAAAATTCATCATATTTTTTTCTAAATAATAGGGGAAATAAATAAAAGAAATGCGAATGAATTAACATTTATTTTTTACTGAAAAACGAATCCAATTTCAATTGCACAGTAGTATTAGATTTCTTTCTCTCCTTAGATTTAGATTTCTTCCCTTTTTGTCCATAATTATGATGGTAATTTATCAAGGAAAATTATGTAGTTTGATAAAAAATGAGCAGTAGATATGGCAGCGATCTTGACCAGTTGAAGGCTAACGAGTAACTAGAGCACCGGCATGGCACACTTACTGGTGAACGTTGCCGAACTTGACCATTCGAGTTATGAACGAGACAAGGCGCGGTTAAACCAACTCTGTAGTCAGCACAAGTGCCTACGGAACGGGACCTTATTTAAAGAATTATTGGCTGAAATTCATAGAGTAACAACATTTGGCAAATTTTTCCAAAAGTCATAACAAAAGTAACAACATAAGATCTAATAAGCAAAAAGTAACACTTTTGTTACGAACGTAACACCTCTGGCTAGAGGCTGGAAAATGATGCGTTGTGAAAAAAAGTCGTGCTAATCAAAACTGGCACCGCGTAGATTAAAGGTAGGTCGCAAATTTTTTTTTCGCGTTAATCAAAACCGCGGTATTCAAAACCATGCTAATCAAGGGATTGCTGTATACCAATTTGTCATTCATAGTACATTTATACTAAACCATGAATAACAATACCTCAATATAAATTAAACACTGCCACTAAATATTTTTAAATATATGAAAAAATAAAAAAAAATAAAAAAAATCATGATTTTTTTTATAAAAAAAGCAAGTGATTTAATCACATAATTTAATCATTTTGATTTAATCATTGCCAACCCTGACTGCAACACTTAGAACTCAACACATATAATTTGGCAGCTATCTGGCAGCCAGATGCATGGCACCATCTTTTGAGAGAGGGGCAAGGTAGAGTGAGGCTTGACACAATTCTGCCGCCCGGACCGCCAAGAGATGGTGCTGTGCTCATAACAACAAAGCTATTGTGAACCCTATGTCCTAGCAACTGTTGCTTAGTTCTAGAATTATGATTGTTCTTGTTATTCACTGCATCTGCTGCTTGCAGTCTTTCAGATTTTCCACCATTTTCTAAATAGTTGGCCAAAGACTGTCAAATATCTAGAATGCAATAATTTCTATATAAATATGTTGGCAAGATTTTCTCTTCTGAAGCCATAAATTTTGCTGCTGATAAGTTGCCAAAGATCTTGCAATATCCACCCACTTTCTGCATGGTGGTCAACTGGTCATCAAGGTTTCAAAGTAATCTCTTCATATGGACAACATTTTAACCAGCATTTAACCTTTTTTGAGTCCAATTTAAAGGAGCTGCAGCCTGCAATGATGGCAGGAATGACTAAACAATTCATGCAATGAGATATCACCACACCAGATATTATATATAACTGGAAAATCCATCATAAGCAAAATATAATAAAGAGTTAAAGACCCAAACACACTATAGTTATTTGCATTTTGTAGTCTGAGCCTGCAGAGAATTTCATATATTTTCAGCCATTTGGCCATTCCTATACCTTGTTTGCAATTTTTATGGTAAAAAATAAGAAAAACAGTGTGTTTTAGCCCACAACTTCCAAATATCACACATGAAAAGATTAATTTTACATACAATTTTTTTTAAATTTCTTCCCAATATTCCACATAAATATTTTTGAAATTTTTTTTCATTTACAACTAGAAAATTTGGGCAATTGAGTTTGAGTATTCTTCTATGGATACTTTGCAAGTGGCAACACGCAAATACGGTGGGCGTGGCCGTACAGGCTGGGCGGCAGCTGGCTCAGGTGGGGGCCCAAGCAAACCACACAGCGTTGACAGCCACCCTTAAGCCCCTTTCACACAGGGCAGTAAATACTGCCAGCGTCCAACAGTATTTACTGCCGAACCTTAGCGGACATACGAAATGTGCACTTTAGTACTTACTCTAATAAGAGGTTCTAGTGCAATATATCGAAAATACTAAAAGCTGGAATGAAGTTGGCTATTGTCGTATTCAGCTGTGGTTACGTTCAGATATAAACAAATCTTTATATTACAATTAAATCTAATTCTAGATTTCTAAATATTTTCATTTCTTAATACAAAATCTTAAATATTAAACTAGACCGCTACAGACTCTCCTTCAAGTTCATTTTTGAGTGCTATAAGTAGACCAGTAAAGTATTATGGATACCGTAAAATGGGGTAACTTTGACCACTTTTTTTTCTTAATGATGCCATTTTTTTACTAGATAAGTTAAACTTGAATTGAAACATGCAAAATACAGGTCTATACTCAAGCTTTACTCACCATAAATTGCTGGCTCTTGCCTCTCATAGTTTTGATGTAATTTCAAAAAAAGTGGTGGTCTTTGTTACCCCAGCTCTTGGGGTTTCTTTGACTGAGTGGTAAAATCAATTTTATTTTTTGGTAAAATAACTCCAAATAACTCTAGGTTGTGGTGCATTGTAGTAGAACTCTTCTAGTTACATATGCAAAAGACAAATTTTAGGAAAGTGTCATAGTTTGCATTTCTTTGCAAATGGGGGGCAATGGGCAAAATGTGACCACCTAATGGCAGCTGTGACGGGGTAACATTGACCGGTTTGGAAATTAAGTTAAAATTACCATATATAAGACTCTGTAGAGTCTGAAACATAAAGAAAAAAAACATTAATAGGTGTTTCAAACATAAAATATGTTATACAGGTACCTATGGTAATTTTAACTTTATTTCCAAGCTGGTCAATGTTACCCCATCACGGCTGCCATTAGGTAGTCAAAGTTACCCCATTGGGGGGCGGCGCCCTTCCATTTGCAAACTATGACACTTTCCTAAAATTTGTCTTTTGCATATGTAACTAGAAGAGTTCTACTACAATGCATCAAAACCTGGAGTTATTTTACCAAAAAATAAAAAAATTGGAGGGGGTACTCTGACAGGCTTTAAATAATAGCTCATTTTTGTGGGTCACATTATTAATTTTTTAACCTATTAGATATGCAAACTTTTTAAATCTTTCTATTGTGTTACGTAGCCTCAGTATTAGGCCTTTGATGGCCATTGACCAAATTTTTCTATGTCAAATCATTTTTGAGTTTTAGACGTTTTTGTTAAAAAAATGAAAAGTGGTCAAAGTTACCCCGCCGGTCAAAGTAACCCCATTTTACGGTACCAGACTTATCATGCATAAGAAATTGGTTAAAATCTTGAGTAAATGAGGGAATTAAAAATGAACTAATTGTAAAAAATCTCTTGTTTGTCACTATGATAAAGATATACATTGATAAATATATATATCCTTGAAGTGATAGAGATATATTTCATATAAGATATATTTTCCATAAAATATATAGGTATTTCCATAGAGATGTATTTACTTTACATTATTCTCACGTAGAGATAGATTTCCATATAGAAATATTGTTATATAAACATAGAGATGGACTGATGAAGCATAAAGCACTGCAAGACTGATAGATCCCAGCAGTAAAAAGTGCCTCGTGTGAAAGATTGCGCGGTAAATAAATACTGCCGCGGCATTTTTGACGCGCACAGTATCTACTGCCCTGTGTGAAAGGGGCTATAGTCCTTCCCCAGAACCCAGTTATCAAGTTACAGGCCACGGCATTGAGGCCCAGCACCCAACCGCGGATCGCCCAAGTTTTGGTACCCTCCACACTGGACAGTGGACACTGCCATGCGGCATGCTTGAAGCCTTGGTCTATGAACAATCTGACCTCAGTGACCTGGAAGTGCTGATAACCAATCACAGCATATTCTGGTAGTACCAGGTAACCAGGCTCAGGCTAGACTCTAGAGTCTAGAGAATGTTAGGCTCAGCCCGCTCAGGGATTAGATTATGCCTCTCAGGCACAGTGGCACTTGCCCACCAGTACCACTTAGTAGTTAGTGCCTGTTCTACTGAAGTTAAGTTAAACAACTAATCCTATTTCCTTACAAAACGTAGACTATTTGCCTACTTGAATTCTATTTTCTAAAGATTTGTTTTCACGGTTTTAATTTTCTGAAATTATCTCCTCAACAAAATACACCATAAGGGCATAAGTTCTACCACTTAGCCTTAGGTACTACGCGACGGCGGCGATGTCTCAACCGGTATTGAAAATAAAATTCTGTTTTTGGGAGGATCTCAGCTGTTGGCGGTCCGTTTAGGGCGGAGGCGGAATGTAGAAAACGCCCACTAATAATCGAGTTCATTTTCCTAGCCAAACATTTCCATGGCATCGGAGAGACTGAAAGCATGTGATCTATGATGCATATTCATATAATAGAAAAAATATTTTAAATTGCGTTGGGCGATTTTTAATGCAATGTAATTTAAATACTGATTAATGAAAACTGTGGGGCTTTAAGGAGGCTGATATGATCTGGGACTGCTTCTAATTAGTAAATCTTTTTTAAAGCAACTTAAGCAAGAAATAAACCGAATAAATTAAACATTTCTCGGGTGTGGTCAATCTGGGACGCCTTGGAAAAGAGAGAAATTGCTGTAGTTTAATAGGTATAATTGCCGTTGAGGACCGAATTCTCTCACTTGTGAATCAATTTAATAAACTTCAATAGAAAACTTCTCTGAAGCTCGTAATTGCTCATGCAAGCATTTTAAGCAAGAACTTTTACACCAAAGGTTCGTTTTCGAAGTTTACGGATGAATGAGATACAACCAGTAAATATTCTAATTTATTCATGTATGGGCTGCACCTATTCCAATAATGTAAAATTTTAGTTCGTACTGGAGGTTTCTGAATAGAATTTCCAACACTGAAATGATCCGTCATAAAATACGTCAGATGGTATAGTATTTCAAATGGAAACATATTGCCTGACGTACATAATAATAGGAAAATAAAGAATGTTTGATACACTAAAGAAAAAAATTGCATCTGTACATAATAATATGTATGAGATGAAACATGTAGCAACAACAAGCAGAGTATATCCACAAGGGAAGTGGTCTCAAGTCACCCAGCCTCTGAGGGATGCGTGGAGGGAACAGTATAAGCTGGAATTGACCACCATCATACTATAGTTAACAAGCTTGCGAGTTTGAAGAACGTCAAAAATTAATAGCACCTGCTCGTTCAAACCCCGCATGGAAGAGAAAGCAATGATGAGGGTGTTTGCTATGCGCGAAGCACTTTCAATTCTTTCCAAATCCTGCAACTTTTTTCCATTACAAAACATTTCATAACATCATCATAACAATTTCAAACATCATCATAACCAATTGATGTTGTATGCTTCTTTCTATTTAGGAGGTATTGTAATAGAAAGAAGCATACATCAATTGGTTATGATGATGTTTGAAATTAGTTATCCTGCAACTTTTTTCTATTACAAAACATTTCATAACATCATCATAACCAATTTCAAACATCATCATAACCAATTGATGTAGTATGCTTCTTTCTATTATTGGCCACGACTACAGCAGTGATTTGGCTTCTGCTTATTTAAGATTTTCAACTTGCTCAGTAAATCTTTCTGCTAAACCTCAACAATGGCGACGTCAGACAACTCAACGGATTTAGATTATGCCGCGTTATTATTGGTATAATGATTTCGACATCGCTGAAGGGCCAGGTTAACTAAAACAGGCTTCCTATTTTTTTGTAAAAGGCATTTGTTAAGGCGTGTAAGACGTGTAAGGCATTTGTTAGTCGTCAACTTGAAAAAATCGTTGCTGCTATCGCTTTGCGCTAAATAACTTTTAGGATGCTTCCAAGTGACATTTTGACATTTAACTATCATACGCTAAATCCCGGCGTAGATTCAACGCAGCAGTACAAAAGGAATTTTACTATGAACAAATTTTATAAAGCATTAAGAAGTCGGAACTAGAAAGCCTATCTCATGTCCACGCGATAAAACTGTATCTTCATCTAATATTTCTATGTACAAAACCTGGCGAGAGCACAGACTAGTGAAAGATCCAACAAACGGACCAGTATTATGAATAGTCAAAATGCTGGCATTATTCATCATCCAGTTTTATGTTAAATCTCGAGGGATTATTAAATGCAGTAGAACAGTGACTCATTTTCCCTACCACCTTCAATAGCAAAATTTGGCAAACTCAGAAGCACTTCCGACAAGAATCACCAGGCGTGCCTACACACACATGACACGTACGCTAAAAAAGTATTTGCACGACACATACAGTAAGAAGAACATTCATGAGCAACATACAACATAAGAATATCAACATTAAACAACAACATGAAATTAGTCATCATATAAAATAACATCCAAGTTTTCTTCGTCCACAGGTGCCGTGTCATACCAAAGCCACGGCTGTGATAAAAGGCAGTGAATAAAGAACTATATACGTACTGCATTATTAACTAGTGTACTTTATCTGTGTGCTTAAAGCATGCCTTTCACAAGAAAACTTTCTTCTAATGCTTGTTACAAAGATGGACGAATTGATACGCGGCAACCTGAAACTTTCGTAATGAGTTTCCGGACGTATTTCCTCAGTGGATGTTGACAATTTCAAGAATATTCAGGAGGGGAGCGCAGCCGTGAGTAACAAAATTGACTCGTAAACAGGCCCTGGGCCTAACGCCAACCATCAGCGCGCAATATCTACAAATAGCCTCAGACCAATGAGCTGTGGGTAACTCCGGCTAACAGTAAATCTGCTTTGCACAACACAGCCACTGCTCCACAGCGCAACTGGCCGGAGCGCAACAGGCCCTACCGCAACAGGCGGCGCAGGTTAGGTTAGGTTAAGTTACGTTACGTTAGGAGTAGCTGTTGCGGTAGGCCCTGCTGCGCTCCGGCCAGTTGGGCTCCGGCCTGTATGCGCTCCGGCCTGTGACTGAATGGCGCTGTTGTGGTGGGCGCTTTGTGTCAAAAGCCGTGAAGATGCCCGGCTGCGTTACGCTCGGGAAGGTATATGAATAGCACTGTGGACTTGGGCTATGCTGACCTCTAGCTATCCACCCTTCAGGAGCGAAAACCGCACCGCGGCAGCCAGGAAAAAAATCCGCGCGCCTCTCGTGATCCAGAGAGGACAGGGTAGGGATCATATCAGCGACGGTCGTCCGTGGCCTCTCATAAAACGGCCATAAACAATACGTGACCTCCACAGCATCGCTGATCGCGGCAAAGGCCCATTAGCTCTGGTCGCGTTAAGTAGCAGCTGGTGTAAGGCACCAACCCATTAGCTCGGGTAGCGTTAAGTAGCAGCTGATGTCAGGCACCAACCCATTAGCTCGGGTAGCGTTAAGTAGCAGCTGGAGTAAGGCACCAACCCATTAGCTCGGGTCGCATTAAGGAGCAGCTGGTGTAAGGCACCAACTCATTAGCTCGGGTCGCATTAAGGAGCAGCTGGTGTAAGGCACCACGTCAAGCAAGGCCATTATTTGAACTGATTAAAGCGCACAATTGCCGAGGCACCAATTCATGACTGTTCATGGGGACCGTCTAACGGCCGTTCAAAATGAACAATAAATTTAAAGTGGTAAATGTCAAATTAGTATAGCATGAAACTTAAGTAGTCAACATGGTAGTTAAGTAGAGCAAGTAGTAGGTAAACAGAGTTAGTAATTTCACCGCACAATACATATTGCATCAAGTTCCCTCTAATTCGACAATAATTGTAATTAGGGCAAACAATATCAAAATGGTACAATCGAGACGATCGTCGCTCGCTCGATGGCGTGCAGCCACATATCACCGATTCTATTGAAAATGTAAATTTTTCATGATTTTCACAGAACAGTTTAACGGAATTAATATTTTAACTGTACAACTACTTTAACAGACATCAAATATTAGTGTCCCTGAATTACAACGTTAGTCTAAGCCCTAAGGCCTAAGCCCTAAGGCAAATTTTTGCCGACCAAGACTATTCCTGGTCGCCAGTGTTCTACCAATGATAAACAACAAAATCTAGCTACGATTAATATACATTCATCTCTCTATTAATATATAAATTCTTTGCCAACAGAAGCAGTTACAATTGATCAGGATTACAGACATTTGCTTTGGTGAGCAAGGCAGTCTCTCAAATAAAACGTTGCGTTGCTATTGAATGTCGTTAATGAACAAACTCATTCCGCGACCGTTGAACAATATTACTGCCATAGGCACAAGTTAGATGCGCTTTCTACATGTATACGAATTCTTCTCCGCATTTGTGAATGAAGTATCGAAACAGTTTATTACTACCTAGAATAAAATTATTTAATTTTCATAACAACAAACTTAAAAGTATTACTTCTCTAATCAACAACATCATAATTGATATTTGGGTTTGTTAACTGGAGTTACGTTCATTACGAGCAACATTTAAAATCAGCATTAGTGTAGGAGCAATTTGGTTTCTTTGCTCGTTGCCTTCTTCAAACCTACAATCACAAAAGTTTTAGTCCAAAGCTGCAATCCATTTTTCCTAGAGATTCGCTGTACCCTCAATACTCTCCGTGGTCTTTCACCAATAATCGCCGTCTTGAAGGGCTTGGAAGAAGCTGAATACGACGCACGTGAAGTATATCCACACTGATGCGATGGCAAGCACGATGCAGCCAACGGTAACGTTGAGAGCGTAGCCGTGAGAGTTGATGAGGGTTAAGATGCCGCCCGATATCGCCATAATCATGTTCATGAACGTGAAAAACGCCCAAGGTAGCAGCAAAAAACGCTTTTTCTGCAAGGCAAAAGAAAGGCTATAAATTCAACACGACGAGAAGGCTTTTCTTCCAATTCACTGAAACGTTTTTAAACTAGAAGCCAAGAGAAATGTTTTCCTGCAAGTAATGATAGGCTCTAAGAACCCTGACGTTTTTAAATAGAAAACAAATTTTTACTACAAAATGGCATGTTTATACGCTCACATGAGTAGCATGAACGGTCATGTTTATACGCTCACATGAGTGGCATGAACAGTCATGTTTATACGCTCACATGAGTGGCATGAACAGTCATGCTTATACGCTCACATGAGTGGCATGAACAGTCATGCTTATACGCTCACATGCCTCGCATGAAGATGTATGTTGACACTCACATTTCTGACGCCATGTATGAGCACGAGGCAGACGATCACGTAGATGACGGCTACGAGCAGCAGCATGCTGAAGAAAATGTATGCCGCTGCAAATAGAATAATAAGTTTATATATAATTTCTAGACATTCATTTCGATTACTATTGCATGTTGATACGCAATCCATTCAACACGGGAAACATTTGCCCAAAATGGCAATAATATCTCAGTAGTCAGTCAACACTGACCCTGCCTCCTTGGTTATAAATCAGACATGGATAAAAGGTGCTTAATTAAAATATGACACCTCAAACGTTTCGTCAATATTACCAAAAAATTTGGTAATTAATATTCTGTAGCAGAATATCATACACAAGAGATTTGTCCAGTTCATAAAAAGACTCACGTAGAGTGCTGATTAAAATGTAACTGCTGAATATCATAATCATGTGATTCATCCATAATAATCCTCGAGCATTTAATCAGCCCATACCTTTCACCTCATCATGGTTAAGGGGAGCGTCTACCCTAAAATTGAAAATTTTTACTTTTTCGGTTTTTATACTAATTTTAAAGCTGACATTCTGCCCTATCCAACGGTACCACTGCCATCTCTCTACGTTGATTTATGATTTCACGACATTTCATGGAAGGGGGCGGGTGGGGGAGTTCTTTAAGTAGTTAGATAGGAACTAATTAGCTGCTGAGCTCTTTAAATATAGTGTCTAGGTACTTGAGTTGTGCTGCAGTTACGTGTTTAGTCTCATCTTAAAGCTGACATTCTGGCCTGATAGGCCAGAATGTCAGCTTTAAGATGATACCACCTTTAAGATGATAATGGTACCACTACCATCTCTGTACGTCGATTTTTACGTACACGACACTTCATGAAAGGAGGGCGGAAGGGGAGTTCTTTCAGTAATTAGATATGAGATACAGTAATTCGTTGTCCACCACTACAAATATAGTGTTTTTGTGAGGTCTGACTCAGTGTGCCTCCGGGCTTTGTAGGGAGAGATGCGCATGTAGTTGCTCCCATCATCCATGAGTGGAATAAAGCTCCAGAAACGTTTAGTTTGGTATCTACGCTACATTGAGCGCATATTGTGGTGCGCACGGGACTTTGTCGCGCTCTCCTCAACATTCACACTTATTGTCACGGAAAACCTATCTCCTCCTAGAGTTTTGAAGCTACAACAATAAGACATATATCATTCGATTTGCAAATGAAAGATCTACAAAGTTGTGTTTGCGTTTTTCTAATTTCTTTATAGTTTGGATTTTATTCAGTAAAAAGTGGGGAAAAAATCGAAAAATTTCGGAAAAATGGTCCCACACCCACAAAAATAAAAATTTCAAAAAACGTCAACGCAGTTTCATAGATATGGTCTTTACGCATCGAATGATATGTGTCTCGATGTTGTAGCTTGAAAATCCTAGGAGGAGATAGATTTCAAAAGTACCCCCTTTTTTGACCGTTTTCTAAGAATTTCACGTTTTCTTTCATTTTTTCGAAAAATTCACAAGTACAAAATGCGAGTTTTTTTCTATTTTACATATGTGTACTAAGTTCCAGAGTGATCCGTTTGTAAATAGCCGAGATAATTTTTGGGGTAGACGTTCCCCTTAAGTCCAATTTAAAACTGCACATAAGCCAGGTGTTTCTCTATACCTACTACTTTCAAAATTTATATACACAGCTAAATTAATAACTTTACTGCACTTTTATTCCTCAATTTTCTCGAAAATTGAAGATCATCCGCACTATAACATTTTACCCATACACTTCACATTTACATTTACACTTCGATAAAAAATAATTTGAAGATTACGGGGCTGGGACGCCGCATGAGCTGCAGGCGAGGAAGCAACCAACCTGCGTCGGAGTCCTTGTCGACGATGCCGAAGGTGACGGCGTTCTCGAACTTTATTTTCTTCTTGGCGTCCTGCACGTTGATGAGGCAGTAGATGGCAATGGCGATCTCCACCAGCCCGATGCCCTGGGGGCCAAATTTGATTTAGGGAGATTGGAGGCAGCATTGAGTTTGTGGAACATCAGTGACATCACTCAATTAGTTGAGTAAAAGTGGCAACCCTCGATTAGTGGGGCATCAGTGGCAACTCTAGGCTAGCATCAGTAGCAATACAAGGTAGTGAAGTGAGGCGATTGTCAGTTAGTCGGAAAACACAATATTCCGTTTCGTCATATGTTCTTCTCTCACTTTAAACAATAGTGATAGTTCTCTCACTTTAATACACGGCACAGTGAGCTACACAGTATCATTCGATACAGCACAGTATCTTTCTGCATAATAACAGTGAGCATCACATTACTTTCCTACATGACAATATTGAGCGAAAACAGTATATTTTTAATGGCGACGTTAATTAAGCAAAGTTAAATTTGCCATGTCAGCAATATATCGGTAACGGTGCCAAGGTTACCAGTGAGAAACTCGAAACACGCTGAGGCTGATACTGCGCGAGCATACGTTCCGCTCAATTACCGTGCAATTTACGAACATATAAGGACAACGAACGATCATCGTGAAACTGAAGATTATCGTAAAACTAGCAACAATCGTAGACTTATCGTGCAAGGTGCCCCTAGGACCAACAGCCTGATCAAGCCTTGACCTCCAAGGATCACTTTCACGCGCGACGTTGCACCCTTTCGTACAGACGCGGTCACAGATGTTAGACAGAAGCTGCTCTTTCAGCAATCGCAACTACAGTAAATGCTGTAAGTTCTGAGGCTTAATAAAATATGAATACTTAAGTTTCGGTGATCGATGATAGAAGAAAGTCTGCATTTGATTAATCTCCATGCCATTGTTACAAGCAGCAATTGCTTTCGAGTCATGCAGCAACAGCTAGGTACCGCCCACCTGCCATTGCTGTGCATATTGCCATTGGGCCATGGCTGTGTAACCCACCGGCCATTATTGTACATAATGAAGCCATCACACGTCGACGATGCCATTGCGTTTTAAAAATGCAGTATAGCGCGGGCTGGACGTTGCGTTGTCTCACGACTTGCACAGGAAACTCCTGCCGTTTGAGTCACACTTTCAGGAGTGCCCGGACTTGGAAATTCTTATTCATGGACGCTCACGTCTTTATAGAAGATAATTCGTCATTTTTTATTATAACGAAATTTTTCGATCATTGACTGTGTGTTTTCTTTTAGCTAAGTAGCGACTGATTCGGATACAGGAATAACCGGGCTTAATTTAAATCTAGACTCACAAAAGCTTACTTGCAAGTCAGTAAACATAGCAGATAAAAAAAATTCATGGTTTCAGAAGTCTCCGTACGTCTTATGTACGGACTGGTCCCATAAGTTCCTACACCTGAGGAAGCATAGTAATCGCAATTGAATACAAATATTTCAACAATTTGTACATAATTTTCAAATTCAAATTCCACTGCACGGATGAATGTTCAATTATCTATATTATGAACATGAATGAAAAGATGTAGGATGTGGACAGGAGGAAATGAACTGTTTTCATGAATGAATGCCAACTGGCAACCTTGGGCTTGGAGCAGGGCTAAATCTATGGAACAGACGGACACTAACGATATTACAGGGTAAAAGGGAACTTTAAAATAAAAGAAAAAAATCAAAAGATAATTATGAAAAGTGAATATATTTTAGAATAATGAGAGTGCGTATAAAACTCGTGAAAGGCAAATTAAACGCTGACAACCTGAAAGCAATAATAACACATAATTGAAGCACATACACGTAAAAGCCTGAAAATTGAAACGAAAGATGAAATCATAATTCATTTGATAGGAATTGGAGTTTTGAGCCTTCATAGGCAACACTGAAAAAGAGATTAATACGAGTACAACAATGGAAACGGTTTCTGTCCAGAAGAAGGCTGAAAAACAGAACATTAAACATTGACATAGGAGAGTGGGAGTGAATTACCTACGATGAAATAAGAATAAAAGAAATGAGAGTAGTGATAGTAACTAAGGGAAGAAGGAACAAACAAATGAAGAGGAACAACAAGCAAATGATGGGTAAAAGACACAATTCTGACATCCTCAAGGCCGAACGGTGATGAACTGACAGAAGGTATCTTGCCACAACACATCTCCATGAGGAACGAATGCTTAAGGCGATAGACCGTTGATCAGGGCTGGCGTTGCGCCAATTGCTGTAATAACAGCGGCACGCGTCACGGTAATGCTGACAACAGCAGCACGCGTCACGGTAATGCCGACAACAGCGGCACGCGTCACGGTTATGCCGACAACAGCAGCACGCGTCACGGTAATGCTGACAACAGTAGCACGCGTCACGGTAATGCCGACAACAGCAGCACGTGCGTCACGGTAATGCTGACAACAGCAGCACGCGTCACGGTAATGCTGACAACAGCAGCACGCGTCACGGTAATGCCGACAACAGCAGCACGCGTCGTGGCAATGGTAACAACAGATGCAGGCGCAGGGCGTCCCGCATTATTCAAATCATTACAACATTTGATGCGGATCTTGGTGCTGCATCAGAAAGCTTAAACTTACCTGCTCCTCGCGAGTTTTATTTTTAGATATCAGGATCTAACAATGGCTCACTTTGAGCCTCATTGGCTCAATCTCTGCTCGTTACAATGTTATTTGTTCTTCAGCTTCAGTGATTCTTAGCAGCATCAGAGCTTCGCTTTGAAAAGGCCTGAATTGTAAGATAATATCCCGTTCCTGTCGTTACTGGTAACGTAAAAGGTAACGCTCACGCTATCGGCGTTTAAGACTTCATCTTCCTTACTCTATGATAACATCGAAATGATGTTATCATAGAGTAAGATCATACCTTAATAGGTATGATCTTACTCTATGATAGATAGATCATAGATCATACCTTAATTCATATCCGTACATTGTTCTTTCTGCTGAAGCATCTACCATTTTTCTTCCATCACGCGCTTGGCTCAAAGCACCTTGAGAAATTCGTATCTTGGAAGTAGAGCGACTATTCTGAATCGAGGTCTGGCTGAAAAACTTAAATTCATGTAAATAATTATTCAAAAAGTGAAACCTTTCAATCAAGTGAACATCTTCAACACTAAAAGTTTTCTGTGAAGGCGCTCAGTTTTCTCACACTTCTGACAGTAGGTTCAAGAGTCCAAGATGAGCTTCAGTATAACCAGCAACAGCCATGCTTAATAAAATGCAGTATAAATATGTAAATAATTAAAATTATATTGTAATTAAAAGCGTCCTGCTTACTATCACTGCATCTAAACATTCACTCAAGAAATTTATGCTGTGAGTTTACTTACAAAAGGTTTTAACATAAGTTGTATTTAAGATTTATCAGCTACTTAATGTCATCTTTGGGATAGTCGGCAACCTAAACGTAATGAGATCGCGGTTTTATCTAAATCGTACGATAGAACAGCGAAGGCGCAGGCAAAAGGCAACCTCTGGAAAGCCTAGATTACACCAGGTCAGTCGTAGCATGACGAATTTGCCACGACAAAAATTATAACTGAATGTATTTATCCCTGTTACGAGCCGTAATCTAAAATTTATCCTTATATACGAGCCTATATGCATTTATCCCTATATATACGAGTCAAAATCGCATAAATTAAAACAAAAAATATAACTCAGTACTCACAGCAGTGAGTGACAGAGAGCGCATTTTCTCGTCGACGAAAACTTGAGGTCACGGACAGACGGACGGACAGACAGACAGACAGACATGGCGAGCACAATAGTGCATTTTTCCATAAATGAGAAAATGCGCTAAAAATGATAATCGCGTCTGCAATAACGATGTTATAGTAGCACAGTGAGAGTAGAGTGGCGCTGTGAGGCACTCTGAGTCACGCAGGGCCACCGCTCTTGGCACTCTGCCCCCGTGGCGGTGCAAGAGCCACGGCCACGAGTGGCATCGTCTGCCATCAACGTCAACAAATTCTAGATAATAAAATTATGGATTATTGCACTGCAAATATCGCTGCCCTTGCACTGCTAGCCACGTCAACTGCATGAGTGGCGAGTGGTAAGTGAGAATGAGTCCATTTCAAGAGCAGTTCATTTTCACTTGACTAGAGCACAGATAAAAATTACTAAGGTTGTAGCATGCTGCAGTAATGCAGCATGATGATAATTGCGCTTATGTGTCTAAATCAACTAATCAAAATTGCTGCTGACAGTGAAAGCAATAGCAAATAATGAACATTGTATTATGGTAGCAACGGTGGGGATTGTTTGGTCTGAGGGCAGAGGACGTACTTACAGAGGGAGTGAGAGGCGAAGGGATGAGTGTTTATACGCGACCGTGGTGTGTGAACTACCTGATGATGAGGCAGGTAAAAGAAAACGGTGGGTTATGATTGAAGTGATTCTGAAAGAGAGGTATGTGGGTAATAGCGTGAGGTATGAAAGAACATGTAATAAGCAGCTGGCAATGATTGCAGGTTCATCAACGTAAGTGTAATTATTGTAATCAAAGTCAATCACTGTGGCTGTGAATGAGGAAGCAAAAAGATATTTGAGAAGTATAGTGAAGGGACGGAGCGAGAGGATGGCAAGAATTGAATCATGGTAATAGGCGAAGTTGATATAAATAAACGAGTAAAAGAAATGCAAAAATCTATACCTCTGTGCCTATACCTGATAGTAACTATGATCTTTGCACTGCTAGTAGTGTTACCCTAAGCGCTGCTATATGGGATGCTCATATATAGCACTGCTGGCAACGCCGCTCGTAGCTCTGTTTGTAACGCTGCTCTTAGCACTTCATTGATTGCTGCTCTTAGCACTGCTAGTAGTGCTGCTCGTAGCACTGCTTGTTAGCTACTCTTGTCCTAGCACTTCAGGGATCGCTGCTCTCAGCAGTATTGGTAGCGCTGCTCGTAGCACTGCTTTTAGCACTGACAGGCACACCTGCTCCGCATTAGCACCACACGATCACACCATTACCATCCTGACCTGCAGCACCACTCCAGCACCGCACCTGCACCACTCTTGCTCCACTCCAGCACCGCACCTGCACCACTCTTGCGCCACTCCAGCACCGCACCTGCACCACTCTTGCTCCACTCCAGCACCGCACCTGCACCACTCTTGCTCCACTCCAGCACCGCACCTGCACCGCTCTTGCGCCACTCCAGCACCGCACCTGCACCGCTCTTGCGCCTTTGTGAAGAGATAAGATATCCGGCATCAGGGCGTGGTCGCTTCGACCCCCCAGCGTTGCCTCCTCATGAGAGTTTCGTGTGGTGTGTGGTAACACTGCATGTGTGGTGAATGGTAACACTGCGTGTGTGGCAACACTGAGTGGTGAATACTACCGAAATCACGTACAGGATTCACGGTACACACCATGGACAACACAAATGGCCTCCATCACAAACCACATACAGCCTACATCTTTTTCCACAAACACGCCTACATCAAGCATAACATATTCGGCCGCCGTTACGCACACCATATAAGGCTTATATCAAGCATAACATCCACGGCCTCCATCACGCAAAACATATACGGCCTACATCACATAAGACATATATATATATATATAAAACCTACATCACGCGCACCATATACGGCCTATATTATGCGCAACATATGCAGCCTACATCACGAACAACATATACGGCCTACATCACACAAGACATATATATATATATATAAAATCTACATCACGCGCAACATATACGGCCTATATTATGCGCAACATATGCAGCCTACATCACGAACAACATATACGGCCTACATCACGAACGGTATATGTGGCCTACACCATGCGCATTATATGTGGGCTACATTATGCGCAGCATGCATTTATGCCCTTCAGTAGTGTGCTGCATGCAAAATGGGCGCATGTAGAGTGAACAGCGTGAGGCACAATAACAGCATGTTTACAGAGGCAGCGTGAACAGTGAGTACAGCGTGGAGCATGAAGGCAGCATGCAGCACAGCGGCAGCGGGCTGAGTGTGCAGTATGAAGGCAGCATGCAGCACAGCGGCAACGTGTTGAGTGTGCAGCATGAAGGCAGCATGCAGCACAGCGGCAGCGTGCAACCTTAATGGAGCATGCAGCACAGCGGCAGCATGCTGAGCGTGCAAAATAAATTCAGCATGCAGCACGATGGCAGGGTGCTGAGTGGGCAGCATAAAGGCAGCATGAAGGCAGCATGCAGCACAGTGCTGAGCGTGTAGCATGCAGCAGAGAGGCAGCGTGCAGCACAGAGCTTCATTATGCTGTGCCTCTTCAGAAAGCTTCCCGTCCTTCACAACGGACACAACACGTCCACCGTCCACGAATCAATGGTGATGGCCTCATATGATGATACTCGCTTGATTAAAGTATGAAGACCCATGAGGACATACGAGGGCCCAATCTTGGGGCGAGGACGGTATGCAGACCTGGTGAAGGGGTGACAGCGCGTTCATCATTAGGGAAGATGGGCCCAATTAAATTACGAGGGTCACACGAAGATTGGAATGATACGTACAATTCATCCCATGAAGATGAACAGATTGAAACTTCGTCGTACAGTGTCAGGGATCGATCCTAAGTTTAGCCTGGGCAGTAAACTGAAGGAGGAGAGGACTCAAAGGGGAGAGAGCGTGGGGGCCATGCAAGGTCAATTGAACACACCTACATACACACTTGCGCACACGTGTACGTGTACGACACGCTTTTGTACCTCTTTTTCAAGGCCTGCCCTGTGCTTGCATGCAGCAATAAGGGTTTACTCGCATGTTAGCTGCCTCCTTGACCTCTGTCTCTATGTTATTTGATGGACGCCGCGAGAAGAGCAGGCTACTAATCTGTGTTCACGCCAGATGACAGGGTGGTGCATTGCATGTTCTAGCTCAGCGCATTAAGCATGTTTAATGCTAAAAGCAGCAATGAAGGGCGAGTGTACCACTGTATGTGTTGCCAGCAGCAATTCCGCAACCTGTTGCCACTACAAGTTAAGTGTTACCCGCAACAAAATGCGATCGACGAAAGAAAAACCAGACCACCGCAAACTTTATTAGGCCTCGTAATTCCCGCAGGAATAGATGGACAGCGAAGCCAAGACCCAAGATTGAAGTCCAGCCAATACTTTCGCCTTGGGCGATCTCTGAGCAACACGAAGGAAGCCGCTAGTGGAGTAGGTAACTCATGAGTTGCTCGAGCAATGAACGTGCTGTTAGAATGCTACTTATGGCCTGTTCGCAATTTGCAGAATCAATCATACAAATGAGAAAATTCTTGATAAGAAACGTTCTCTGGTCTCCAATCAGTTTTAAAGACTCTTTCCAAGTTCTATTTTAAGTACAACGTTATTATTTCAATCATTGAATTATTTTCTGTTACTTGGTTTGTAACAGAAAATGATGCCAACTTTTGTGCATTGGTTAAACAAAAAAAATCCCATGACACCTACATAAATTCGGTTCATGGGCCCCACAGTAAATGTCAGAGTGAATTAATTACTACTAATCAACTCATTTCCAGACGCTCGCTAGAGTTACTCATAATTATTCTAAAATTCAATAAATTTATCAATAAAAGCTTAAAACAATTTTGAGTGACAAGAAATAAACACTAAGTAAGTATATATGGGTCCATTTTGATGCCCGAGATGGCTGCGCCTTGTGAACTGTCGGCATCCATAGAGCGCTCCCTTGCTGCCTGCGACTGTTCCGCCCGAAACTCATCAAAAATACAAAGGCTGCACGGGTGTCGATGAGTTATTCATGACTTGGACTAGACTCTTCATTTTGATGCATCACGTGCATCAAATAGCGATGGGGCGCACCTGTACGTGCCTTGACTATACCAATACGACATAACTGTATTTGTCTACGGAATGAGAGCATTGTTATTCAAGAACAATAGTAACCTTCATACGGAGGACATCAGCTGACGATGGAAGTGAATTCTAGTTTCATTGGTGTGATAAATAAGGTATGATTAGAATGCTAAGTGGCGATTAGCTGATTGATTCAAGATAAAGTAAATTCATGTAAATTTCATATGATCAGACGAGAATCAGAAGGGAAGATCAGGTAAAAATTATTCAGAAAATAAGGGGAATGGCTTGAGGATTCACTAGTGCTCCGCCATCAATCGCGTGACAATTTAAAATAAAAACGACACATCAAGCAACCAATACCTCAAGGAAACCAGAAAATTCCTCTTACACGTACAAGGAACCGTTCGTAAATGCTTTTTGAACTAGCATTAAAAAAATTGTCTGAGCTTCAGGATCGCAAAGATTGTTTCTAATATGGCATCATTGGAAGAGCCTTCACTGCTGCAGCTCTCACTCTCAGCATCACAGAGCGCCATATAACTCTTCAATTGTAAGATTCACTGACTTAGAGGACGAGTTGAAAAGGCATTACAATTAAAGACAGATTCTTATGAGCTCTTTAGAAGAAAGCAACTCTTGAGATAATAAACAGAGTTCAACTCTTGAGATAATGAACAGAGTTCAACTCTTAAGATAACGAACAGAGTAGGTAATCATATTGGCTCGTATCATTGGAGGTTCTACATGAAGCGCAAGGCGGCACTGGCAGCGACAGGTGCGGCGTGCAGCTCACGTGAAATAAGAGCAAGAAAAAGTCAGGACTTGCAGAGATGTAAAAAACGAAATTCTCAAACGTCGTGACCCGTCTCACCACTAAAGATATGATTCCGATGGCGAGAGATCCTTCTCTCAGGCCGCAGCAACAGCAACAACA
Source organism: Hyalella azteca (assembly GCF_000764305.2). Lineage (NCBI taxonomy): Eukaryota > Metazoa > Arthropoda > Malacostraca > Amphipoda > Hyalellidae > Hyalella > Hyalella azteca. The sequence goes on along the minus strand of NW_025947027.1, from coordinate 139,122 downwards.
CTTGCGAAGACACGGCATCTTGCTATAATTCGTCTTTAGATCAAAAGCAACGAATGAAGCAAGATGTTTCACTGCGAGCAAGCTAACTCAACACCTCACACTTCACAGCCACGAGACCAACTGTTGACTAAACCTCGACGACACTGCAAGAACCCGTTACTGCCCCCCTTCCCTCTTCCTCCTCTCTTCTCTACGTCACATGCACACTCGACGCTCGCCGTGTAGGTGCAACCTCCCACGCCTTGGTCTTGCCCACGTTGTGTGGGTGCATTTACTCCGGGATGAGCAGCTGGATATAAATTTTTAAGCTCATCGCAGCAAAGTCAGCATTGATTAACCATGCGTCGTGCTTATTATAGCAGCTCGATTAAAGTTCTGACGCTCATTATAGCAATGTCAGCGTTGTGTAAACACACATCGTGTTCATAAAGCAGCTTGATTGCAGCTACCATGGTAGAACTACTAGTTCAACCATGGCAGCTACGATGCTCATTATAGCAACGACGGAATTGCTTTATCAAACATCATGTTTATCAAAGCAGCTTGATTGAAGTTATGATATTCATAAGAGCAATTTCGGCATTGGTGATGTACTCGTATATTTAATCTCCAGTTGAGCAATAATAATATTCTATAATAATAATAATATAATAATATTAATATTCTCATGCTCATCACAGCAATAAAGTTATTGTAGAAGCCCTCAGTAAAATTATTAAATCATTCAAATAGTTATTTGCGTTACAATAAATCAGTCGGGTCATTCAACAGCAATTTTATGTGACGAAGTGAAGCATATTTACATGCCTCACAACACTTCGAGTCCTAACTTAATGCGAAGTTACTTATGACAGAGTTGTTCAAATTAGAATTACTCAACTATTACAGTTAGTGAGCGATATTACAAAATATCAGATGGCAATTTAATTCATAGATAGAATAAGAAAGAAATAACACTTTTCGTGTGTCACTACACGCAACCAAACAGTCATAGTTGTTTCACTTCCTGCAGCTGAATACGTAAAAATTTCTTACAGGAAGATTAGGCGCACTATCGAATTACGAACGTGATCTCTCATGACATGATTTGAACCAGTCAGTGAGACTATTGCAAAATTAGTATCTAAATTCAATTTGAAGAGCTAGCACCACTGTCCGTTGGTTGGGCTAAGAACATGCAGCTGAACTTGACCTTATATGCAGTTGCAGGCCGACTTCTCATCTCCTCTCTATACGTACATCGCAGGACCCTCCCTCTACATGTTACCCAAAATGGCATAGTTTGTAATGTTCATTCCTTCAATCCAGTCTAATCGTTTATAATGGCGGTTGATGGCTGCGAAAGTGCGGATATTTTTAAATGTAGATCAATTTTATTCATATCTCCTTGAATTTTGTTTACAAATGATGTTCAATCACAACATAAAGCTGGATTATGACAGCTTTTTTCTTACCATGGTCGATATCGGATACAAGAACCGAAATTTATGGATGAAGAACCGTAAAATGTTGATCTATTTATTAATCGCGACTTCAAATTCGTGTCAACTCGAATCCTAATAGTTGAGGCTATTCATCTTTTATGTTGTAATACAATAGGTTGAAAATTTCCTACTGCTTGCAATTAGACCGCTAAGATCAAGCGTGACCAACGCTGATATGCGCCTTAAAATTTTGGTAGCCGTCAGTTGAGCTGATTTTGATAAACGCTCGATATGTAACCTGTCGGTAGAGGTCTCCGATCTTATGGGCGGCGTCATAGGCTATACCTTTGTATCGTAACTCTGTATACAAGATACGTTATCTGCACTGATGTGTCTTACTTACCTTCACTAACTCAGTCACGTAACCTGATCCTCGGGTAGAGCTTAATGCTGTATAATGAGCTCAAGTGCAACCTTGGGTCATCAGTGCCGACACTTCTATTCTATTCTATACTGGGTGAAGAAACGCACAAGGAAGAGGACCGTTTCGGCCTAAAATAAAATTTTTTGACTTATTGGGTTTTTGCTATGAATTTAAAACTTCAAATCTGATGCATCTAACGGTGTAATCGTCATGTCTATGCGTGCGTTAGTTCGTTCACTAGGATGATGTTCCCGCCTGGCTGAGGCCAGGAGGGATAATTGTCCGCTCAAAATTAGCAAGAACCAAAGTGAGGGATTTCAGCTTATTCATGTCGAATTGTCGATCTACATACTTACTACTGCTACTGCTGGTGCTTACCTTACATTATTTGAATAAGATTTGGCTTTTTTATTTCGATTTGATTTTGATAAGTATCAATTGTGTATACGTGACAGATTTTTCAACCAATTGTCACGTACTGGAAGAAGAGTTTTTGGACGAATATTGGGATTTGTGGGAAGAGGAAGTCGATGAGGAGAATTGTGGGTGTTGGGGCTGAGACCACCTTCACTTGTGTTCAGTTTTGTATGCACACATGGAATGTAGTGGGTGTATGGAAAAAGGCATGAAAGTAATATGTTGTTTATGGAATATAGTGAATATTTAATAAAGTGTGCTTGGAATGTATTGTTGATGGAATATGGTATATAGTCAAATGGGGTAAGACAGGATTGCAGCCTTCATGGGGTAAGAAAGGACCAGCCCATGGCAGGCACTCTAATTGCACTGAATTTAATTTGATAAAAGAATATGTTAGAGCAATCATTGCCTGTCATTTCAGTGTTTGTTTCAACCCTCTTCTGCAAATAATTAATTTCTGGCTAATTTTCAAAGAAAACCTATGTAAAGAAGGGTCACAAAATAGTTAACCCTGTTTCAATTTCTTGTGCTTGTAGGTTAACAGAATCCGGTTCAGACGTAGTTTTATTAAAGGAGTCGAGAAGCAGGAACGAAGCGACAGAGGAGGGAAGTACTCCAGACTTCTTATACCATAGGTACAAGCGGCCGACTGCCCTTCTTCTTGTTTGATGATTACTGGAGCTTTGGAGACCCGTCCATGTAGCTCCACGTCTGCAGGGGGATTCAGTTGTTACAGCAGTCCCACCAGTCACACGACTGCTCCACAATTCAGAGACTGCAGCAGTCCCGGCAACTGTGTGCACATGAAGAATGTCATTAGCTTAAAGCATCATAAACATTGTGTCAATTGGTCAGCTACAGCTCATAAAATTAGGGAGTTATATGTCAATATCATGTTCAGGGAAATATTTGCAGCGGGTGGATCAAGGGACAACATGTTTCAAAATAAAACATCATTCAATATTATCAGGAGATGTTGGTGACTAGTTCATACTAAACAGAAGATGCCATTAAATTACCGTAGCTAGGCCAAATTACCCAAGTTAGTAACTAGAGGATGCCCTACCTTGTGCCACATACGAGAAACCAGACTCAAGGTGAGGGTCCAGCCTGGGTGGCGCAACCTGGAGCCTCTTTCAGCCAAATGTGGCTAGTGCAAACAGTATTTGATGCAAATACGCTAACAAGATGTCTCACTTATGGGCAGGGCTCAGAAGGAGGCAAGGGAAAAACTGCTTATCTGGTGGAGGCAAATAGAAGCACCCTTCACATAGGCAGTCATTACAGTATTCAATAGATCTGCGCAGAGCACCTCTACTTGAGCTCATGGATGCACCTAGTGGTGCGTTTGTTGAAGATTTGAGATGAAGTTAGTTCCACAGAGTGTTATTTGCAATTAGTATACTTGCAATTGTTAGATGTGACAGGCGAAATTTGAATAAAACAAATGGGCAACATTAGGCCGACTGCCCAAGTTACAACAAATAAACAAAACTTGGAAGCAAGCATTTTGTATGGTTCGGGAGATGTTGCCAAAATATCAGCTTCAAATAATCTAAGTTAATAAGTTAAATCATTACATACCTCCCCTCCTAAAACAAACCTTCAATTTGAACACAATGATCCTGACTAAGTACACTAGTCCGCTTTGGTTCATATTCTGGTACATTAACATTCCTTGAAAACAAATCAGCCAAAAGATTATCAGACCCTTTTATGTATTCGATCACGAAATCGTATCCCTGAAGAGACAAGGCCCATCTCATTAATCTAGAATTTTTTTCCTTGTTTTGTCACAACCATTGCAGAGGCGCATGATCAGTACGAATTATAAACTTCTTGCTGAACAAATATTGATGACAATAGTTGACACACCATTTAATTGCTAGACATTCCTGCTCGATGACAGAGTAGTTTTGCTCGGCCTTATTCAACTTGCGGCTCATGAAGGATATGGGTCTAAACTCCCCATCTATTTCCTGCCCCAAAACTCCGGCAATACCCAGCTTACTAGCATCCGTCTGCAGGATGAACGTCAAATCAGGCCTAGGTATCGCTAGTGCTACGTCTGCGGTCAACAATTCAACTGCTTCCTTAAAGCACCGAGTTGATTCGCTAGTCCACTATAGTACATCGAGCTCTGATTTGCATAACATTTTCGTTAGCCCAGCAATGTGGTGAGACAAATGCGGTAGAAATCGTCTATAAAAATTCAAAAGACCTAAAAATGACCTTAATTCCTTTTTCCTACCAGGCTTCGGAAATTGCCTAACAGCTTCTACCTTCGCAGGGTCTGGCTTTATCTCACCACTCCCCACAATGAAGCCCAAAAATTTCACTCTAGTCTGCCCAAAATCACATTTTGCGATATTCAAAGTTATCCCTGCGGCCTTCAGCTTTCGCATAACAGTCTGCACATGAACCACATGAGATTCAAAATCGCTACTGAAAATAACTAGGTCATCTACAAAGCTAGTAACAAAATCTGAACAGTCTGCCAATATTTCTTTCAACACACGGTTGCACAGTCCACTAGCAAATCTAATTCCAAATGGTACACAATTAAATTCAAATTGCCCAAACTCTGTTACAAACGACGTGTACTGCTTCGAGTTCTCTTCCAATGGCATTTGGAAATACGCCTTCGTTAGGTCTAACTTTGATAAGAATTTTGCATCGAAGAGTTGTTCAATGACTGACTCACGCTCTGGCATCGGATAATTGTCAACGTTGACATGTGGGTTGAGTTTCCGGAAATCTATGGCGAGTCGCAACGAATCGTCAGCATTGCGCATCACCACCATCGGGGATGCCCACTCACTCGTTGACTTTCTGATGATACCCTGGCGTAGCCATTTCTCCAATTCTTCCTTTACTTGATTTTTAAGATGAAAGGGTACCTTATACGGAAGCATCCTTATAGGCTTCTCTGTGTTCACCGATATACGATACTTCAGACCTGCAATTTGACCGGGAACTGAACTAAACACCGCTTTCTCGGTTTCGAGCAGCGTTTCCATTTGTTTCTTCTGTTCCGTTGTCAGTTCCTTCGATATTTTCGGTTCCAATCCAACTGTGGTGTCGGCCAACTGACTAACTTCCATTCGTCCCGCCTGACTCGGCACTTCTCGGGTTCGGAATGGTTTGAGCATGTTGATGTGGTAAGTTCGTTCATTGGACCCAACTCTGATGACGTAGTCTACTTTATTGAGTCTTCTAACCACAACGAACGGCCCCTTCCACTCTGCCTGAAGTTTATTGGTTGACGTTGGTAGCAGCAGCAAAACCTCATCTCCGACCTTAAAAGTTCGCTTTCGGCACGTTCTGTCATAGTAAAACTTCTCTTTCTTCTTACTTCTTTCCTCCGTGATGTTGGCCAGTTCCATGAACTCCTTCACTCGTTGTCTCATCTGCATTACGTAAGACGTCACGGACAGCTCTTCTTCATCTGTCATATTGCTCAGAATTTTCTCCTTTATAAGAAATAAAGGTCCACGAACTTCATGCCCGAACAAGAGTTCAAATGGAGCGAAGCCTGTCGACAACTGAGGAACTTCTCTGTACGCGAACAATAATGGTTGCAAATAACGGTCCCAATCTTCCGGTTGTTCTTCAGTCATTTTCTTTAACATCTGTTTCAATGATTTATTAAAATTCTCGACGGATCCATTGCATCGTGGATTGTAGGGCGTTGTATGGATGCTCTTTATTTGTAGTAATTGATTAAATTTGCGCATCACTGCTGACATGAACTGGGTCCCTTGATCATGCAGAATTTCTTTCGGTAGTCCCACGCGTGAGTAGATTTCGAGGAGTGCCTCGGCAATCGTTTCGCTGTCGATCCTCTTGAGTGGAACTGCATCCGGGTATTTCGTCGCAAGATCAATGGAGACCAAGGCAAATCGGTTGCCCTTCCTTGATTTTGTCAATGGTCCAATCAGATCAATAGCAACTCTTTCAAAAGGAGTGCTTATAACCGGCAGGTTAATTAAAGGTACTTTAGGAGGCTTACCAATAGAGCTCCGCTGGCAAATGTCACACGACCTGCAAAATCTCGACACGTCGGCATATACCCCAGGCCAATAAAAATGCTGCATTACACGCAACAGCGTTTTACGCATTCCTACGTGGCCGGACATAATAGTATCATGAGCTAGTGTCATAACCTTCGTAACAAGACATGATGGTAACACAATCTGTTTAACTACATCTCTGGCCTGCCTGTTCTTCAAACTCAATCTGACTAACACATCATTACGCAATTCAAACTTTGGAAAGCTAGTAGAATTTTCCATTGATTTTCGGAAGCATGTCTTGAGCTTCGGATCAGATCTTTGCATTTGCACGATTTCAGCCGTCGTCAAAGTATCCATGTCAATGTGTACTGGTCGACTGGGCCGAGAAGGAACAACTTCAGACTGCTCATCAGCGCGAGTTTGACTCCTCGTCTGAACATAACAACTAACACTTACACCAACAACACTTGAACAGTCAGAATTATCAGCTGGTATGTTAGACGTACATGCACATGACGCTCCATTCACATTGCCTACCAGTACATCAAACGGTAATTTAGGTACACAAATTGCTACCGTACGACCAGAGAAAAATACACAATCAAGATCAATGATAGCTCTATTCGCCACCATCTTACTTCCATCAGCAAATTTCAGCCAAACAGATTCGTTTTTCTGCACTGATCTCGGATCAATCAAATCAGACTTGACTAGAACCGCCGTCGATCCCGTGTCCCTTAGCACCTTGACGTCCTTGCCATTGCACGTACCAAGAACAAGTGGCAACTTTCCACTGTAGTTTACGCTGTTGTTCATCGCAAAATTTACGTTAACAGTGGGATCCTTTTTCTTCTGATCTGCTAAAGATCCACCCTGCCTGGCCCAACAGTTCTTAGCAAAATGCCCAGGTGCTCCACATTTAAAACATTTAGCACGTGTAAGATTGGCATTAACAGATCCAGTCTTAGGCTCCAGTTTACTGGTCACACGCCCTTTACAAAATTTAGCTATGTGTCCCACTTTTCCACAAATATGGCAAGATCTATCAGATTCTGAATTACGCTCCCCTGAAGCATGATCAGTTAGCGTTACACTAGACAAATTCAATTTCAACTTGGTTGAATGTCTACCGTGAATCGCTTGATAATTATCAGCAATCTTAACGACCTCGTCCAAAGTCATTTGAAAAATATTTCTTTCCTTCAGAAATTCAGCAAGACCTTTATCTACGCAATACAATAGTTGATCTTTAATCACTAATTCTTGCAACTTCTCAAAATTACTGTCAACATTGGCAAGAGCCTGCATCTTTGCAAGATTCTCCTTCAGATACAAAATGAACTGAGAAAAGGATTCCTCTGCTTGACGAGCACTATGAAATCTACGCTGGTAATCGTAAATATTGAAACCAAAACTCTGCACAATCAGATCTCTTACCTCTGAATATGGCAACTCAGGTGGCAATGTATCCAAAAACACCCCAACCTTAGTATTAGAGAACCCATTCATCAATGCAGGAATAGCGATGCTTTCTGACCAGCCATTGGCTTCCTTAACTCGTTCAAAAGTTCGTAAGAACACCGCCACATCTTCCCCCTCCTTAAAAGGATTCAGTTTTATGTTGGATCTTGAAGGTCCAGAAGTCTGGTTCGGTACGCTGGTTCCAATTCGCGTCCTCTCCATCTCAAGTTCCGCCATACGTAGTTTGTGCTCTCTTTTCTTCTCTTCTCGTGCAAGCAGTCTTTCTTCTCGATCAGCCTCTTCTTTCCTTCGCCGCTCTTCCTTTTCTATACGCTCTTCCTTTTCTATACGCTCTTCTTCCCTCCTCATTCGCTCCTCCTCCCTCTTCACCCGCTCAGTCACGTACTTCAACAAGGCACTGTCACTGAGACCTAACTCCTTGCCATCACGAATGAACATGGACTCATCCATTGCACTTTTCTCAAATTTTCAGTTTAAAGTTCATAAGAATACTTCTCAGTTTATTGAACAGGAACCAACTTAGCAACACTGATTTTATCCGAGACTAATCCACAATCATACTGGCCTTCATTGTAATAACTTCATCGGGTTCCTTTCATTATAGGTTCCACCAATAACTAAGTGCCGACCAATTTCTTGTGCTTGTAGGTTAACAGAATCCGGTTCAGACGTAGTTTTATCAACCCACTATTACTATGCTTAACAAAGTTTTCTCATGACAAAAACTCAAATGTGAGTGTGACTGATATTAGAGTTGACTTCCCGCAACACAAAACAGTAACAAGTGGTTGTTTAATCGAATGATGTGTTTCTAGATGGATAATATTGAATATCAGGTTTGTACTTTTATCAAAAACCTTATAACAAAAGAATTACCAGTCAGTCCTGTCTTACCCCAGCCTGGTCCCATCTTACCCCAGTGGGGGTAAGATGGGTGGGGGATGGATCTTACCCCATCCCCAGTATGGGTAAGATGGGACCAGCTCACTTTTTTTAATCTGTGCAGAAAACTATGTTAGATGCAAAACGTCTGAGAGCCCTTTCACACAGGGCTGTAGATACTGCGCGCATCAAAAATGCCGCGGCAGTATTTACATCGCAATCTTTCACACGAGGCGCTTTTTACTGCTGGGATCTATCAGTCTTGCAGTGCTTTATGCTTCATCAGTCCATCTCTATTTTTATGTAACAATATTTCCATATGGAAATCTATCTCTACGTGAGAATAATGTAAATACATCTCTATGGAAATACCTATATATTTTATGGAAACATTAGTGTAGTTTGGCAGAAGCTGTTCTTTAATGCAGGTTTCGTTGAAGACCAGAGAGTATTTCTTATTGACAATTTTCTTATTATTTTTCTCGATTCGGCGAATTAGGCTCTTGATAGGAAGTGAAAATCCAAATATCAGGTTTCCAAGGGACATTTTATTATAATTTTACGATGTTTCGAATGCAACTTCATTCATTATCAAGTAGAGGACGAGTTTTGCAACAAGTGAATTTGAAATTTTTGAAATGACAATAGTACAAACATAGGGTATTATGGATACAGATTGGAATCAAAGCTTGAATTACGAGAACAATTTTAACGTCCTGACAAATCCGTTAGCTTGTAAATTAATAGCTGGAGACTCCTGCTTGATGATGAGAGCCTCAGCTATCGTCAGTCTTGTGGCGTCTGGGCATCTCATGATGATTCTGGTGTGGGTCTCCAACGTCGCGCGAGTGAGGGTCTCATTATGAGCCTCTCTCATGTGGTTCTTCGGTCTTCCGTTCTGGAGGTGGCATGTTAGGCGGCGGCTCAAAGTCGTGCTGGTCAAACCAATGTAATTTACGTTCTGGAGAAGTCTACAACCTTCTTTGTGGCAGGAATATTTGTAAATAACATTAGTTTGTTGTAATGGGCCCGACTTTTTGCACGGATTATTTTTCATTATTAAATTCTTGATTTTCATATTTTTATAGTAAATCATGAGTTTGATTCGGTCGGCTGCGGTCGTGCTTCTGATGTTATTTAGCACGATTGATTTGAGGACTCTTTCGTCAGTCTTGTGGCCTTCTGTCATCTGATTTTGGTAATAAATTGTTATAATACTTTCGTCTGATGTTGGTTCATTTTCCGTTTGGTTTTGTCGTGCTCGATAGTTTGAGATTTCGTTGTCGATAGTTTTATTCGCATAGCCGTTGTTTACCAGAATTTGCTTGCAGGTCTGGAGTTCAGTTCTCAAGTCACTGGCCGATGTACAGGTTTTAAATGCTCTGCGTATTAAGGCGCGAATAGTGCTGGTTTTGTATCTCTGGGGACATTCACTTGCTTCGTTCAGTACTCTTCCGACGTCAGTAGGTTTTCGGTAAACTTTAGTGACAAACATTGCATCTTGTCACTAAAGTTTATGTCAGGATTTACCAGGACGTTAAAATTGTTCTCGTAATTCAAGCTTTGATTCCAATCTGTATCCATAATACCCTATGTTTGTACTATTGTCATTTCAAAAATTTCAAATTCACTTGTTGCAAAACTCGTCCTCTACTTGATAATGAATGAAGTTGCATTCGAAACGTCGTAAAATTATAATAAAATGTCCCTTGGAAACCTGATATTTGGATTTTCACTTCCTATCAAGAGCCTAATTCGCCGAATCGAGAAAAATAATAAGAAAATTGTCAATAAGAAATACTCTCTGGTCTTCAACGAAACCTGCATTTTATGGAAAATATATCTTATATGAAATATATCTCTATCACTTCAAGGATATATATATTTATCAATGTATATCTTTATGTTTATGTAACATTATTTATGTACCGATATTTATGTAATAATATTATGCTATAATCTATGTCATGCAGTGCTGTTTATTATGAACCTAAAATACGGCACCACTGTCTGCTAGGATGTGGCGTCAAAAACCGCCCTGTGTGAAAGATTACATTGAATACCATTGCAAGCTAAACTGTCGCGACAAATCTACCGCCGCTGTTTTAGCGCGACACACGCTGGCGTCTGGCGTCAAGTTCTACGCCGCAGTAAAAGCAGTCGTGTGTGAACAGCAGTGCACATTTCGTATGTCCACTAAGGTTCGGCAGTAAATACTGTCGGACGCTGGCAGTATTTACTGCCCTGTGTGAAAGGGGCCTGAGTTGTAGCTTAGAAGCCCATTGCATAGATACACCTTGTGATAGGTTTAGGGTTTTTTAGTTATTCATGGTATAGATGCTACAGGCTTGTTTGTGATTTCGGTCCTGTCTTACCCGATTTGACTTTTCTATAATAAGGGAATAAAATAAGTTATGTATGGTATAAATTTAACTATGAGACTGTCGGTCTCGAGACTGTGGGGAACTGGGATGCAGGGCGGGGGCACCTCCCCTCCTCTACAATATACTTATGCTGAATTATAATTGATGTTTATAAAATTATTTGGAGAATTTAATAATTTAGCGATTTACTAAAATTGTGATAATAAATACAGTTTTAAAAGCTAATTGTCTAATTATGAACTGAAAATTATCCCTATAAATAATAGTTTCAAAATAAAATTTTTCGTAGTTCTGAGTAAAAAATGTTTGCAGTTTTTCAGCTTATTCATAATATTGCAGCTTATTCATAACAAGTGTTTAATGAATGTTACATTTTCAGGACAGCAGCGATGGATGATACTCCTTTGATGACTCCAAGAACTGCACTGCAGGCCTTCATGGATGTTGCTACGCCTGTCAGCACACCAGAAGTATTCAACAAAACCAGTCAAGCTCTCCCTGCTCTAGAGGATACTACTGCTGCTGCTGGTGCTTACCTTATATCATTTGAATAAGATTTAGCTTTTTTCTTTTTATTTTACTTGTATTTTCTACCCTTTTGAACTGATGTTGGAGTTCTTTGCACGTACGAATAATGACCAGAGAATGCATCATATTCCAATTTGCAAGGAATCAAAACTCTCCACGTGACGTTAACAGATTAAAAAGCAGATTTCAAATTTGAGAAATTTCTTACTGTACATATTGTCAAATTACGCTCTATACCGTACGTGGTTCCATACTCTTATACCGTACGTGGTTCCATACCATTGCTAATTATTGTTTTTATTGCTTTTCAGTTACTCCTGATTTGCGCGAACAGCTTCTGCAGCGTCGATCTTCAATTGGCAAAAACAAAGTAACAAATTTTTATATAAGGCAAAAACTGGATGCAACAAAGGATATGAATCAGAGTGGGGGCATAGATCTAACATATGGAAATGTTGCAAAAATATCCACTTCAAGTGATATAAGTATTGATACTCTGAAAGACACGATCAAACGAAGGCGTCGTGGTATTTCTGCAAAACCCACAATTCCCAGAAGAGGCAAAATTGTGGACATGACCTTTGCAGATACGACCTATGCTGACGTTAGCGAATTTGAGTCACACACTCGCAAAACTCTGGAGGCAGTGACGGAAAGAATTAAAAAAAGAAGACTATTTAATATTTTTCTAAGAGAGAAACTGACGATTGATTGAGATAGCTGCTGGACTTATTGCCAGTTTGCTAGGCATTTTAATTTTCTTTTAAGGAAGAAAATTTTCAGAATGAAATAGCTTCAATCGTAATGATATTTCTTTTTTCCCTACCGTGTGAAGTTTGGTTCACTATTTGAAATAGGGTGATATATTGAATTGACGCATAAATTGTTATTGCCAATAGTATTTTCTTACATTTTTTGTGATGAAAGGAATAAGATAGTATCTCTTGGCTTATGTGAAGCAATAGGATAGTATAGTTTATTGATACTATCTTTAGCATTCAAAAGTTAATAATTTTTTCAAGGCCACTTCCCGCATTGTAAATGTTATTTTTAGTTTCTTGCTCCTAGGCTGGCACTTTTTTCACGGCAAAGTGCATAGCGAGGTTTTGATTGATTGAGGTAATACCGTAATATGATTATTGAAGTAATACCGTGAGTGATGATTACTATATGATTGATTGAAGTAATATGATATGATTGATTTCTAGAACTTGTGTGGAAATTAGGACGCTTGATACTGTGCCAGAATTTGTTCGAGAAGAACTTGTTTTCTTTCTCACGCATTATGCTAGAACGGGAAATGAGTGGCAGTGAGTCTGAAGACAGTGTGAAGTTATATACTCGTAAATAAGATATTCTCAAAAATGTTCACAGTCTGAGATTAATTGAAATAATTTGTAGAGATGCATGAATAGCTTATTAAGGAAGAATTTGAAGATTAAGGTAGTTAAGCGGGCACAATTTTTTTCGGGTAGTGGTCTATCTATAAAATTTAATGGCACGATCGACATGGTTAGCAAAACTTTTCTATATAGTGGTTAAATTTTATTTTGAAATTTTCATGCCCAGTAGATTGACACGTAGGCCCGTATGCTAAATAGGGAAGTAGCACTACGCACTACAAGCCGTAGTGCCTACTAGTGCGACATGGAACACTACGGTTGGCATGCTAAATAGGGCACTAGCACTATGAAGTAGCACTACGCACTACAAGCCATAGTGTGGCATGGAACACTACGGTTGGTATGCTAAATAGGGCCAAAAGCATAACGCGCACTACAAAAATCTGAAGTGGCCTCGACACCGCACTTCACGACGACACTACGGTACATTTAACCTTGTTTACTTCGTCAGCTATGGATCTGTTTGGCTTACAGCAAAGGCATCATCGCGTAAAAACCTCAGGAACAGCATGCCATGAATATAAAAAAGTGTACCGCTTCAGTGAACAACATGTTATTCCTATGGCTGATATTTTCCTTGGCGAAACAGATGAACAGCGTAGAAGTAGAAAATACTTTTCTTGTTTTTGATAGAATGTTTTGAATTTTTTTTTTTCTGGAGTCATTTTGAATTCTTCTGCATGAACTGTCCTTGCTTCTCTCTTTTGTTCGATGTCTTTGGGAAGCGTGGCCTCTAAATATATGATGGGAAAGGTGCGCAGACGCATTGCGAATTTCAGCTCACCGTCACAATTTTCACTAGTACCATTATATACCATCACAATTAGACATTTTACATCAATCTTCTGCAAAGAATGAGAATTAATTAGGGAATAATTAATTATTTGAGCACTTAACTACCATTCTTCAATAGACTTGTAGCGTAGTGCGGCACTATAAAGTACTCTAACAGCGAAGTAGCACTTCAAAGTCTTTCTGCATACGAATCATGTAGTGCGACACTAAACATTGTAGAGCTACTTCGAAGTGCTTAGTGTCTGTGACGTATTTAGCATACCAACAGGACACTTCGTAGTGCATAGTGCTACTTCGTAGTGCTAGTGCCCTATTTAGCATACGGGCCGTAGTTAAGTGTAGAGGTTGCCGCGTTAATTTTTAATTATATAATTACTCTAGCCTACAGATTAATTCATAACAATGTATATTTTTTCTGATTGTATCCGATGACAATAATTTCATTGTGTGTGAATTGGGGCGATGAATAACATTTTCGATTGCGATGTTTTTCCAAATCTATTTATTAAATTATTAAAGTTACAGCTGAATTCAAGTTTCATTCAGACTGGCTCATAGCTAACATATACGGATATATAAGAGTGTGCTTATCGAACTTAGATCATTGGTCTCGATTTGCCTCGTTCCGTACTTTTTAACGTTAACCAATAAAGAACTTTTCTTAAAATAACTTTCATTCTTCATTCCATTAGTGTAGCATCGCAGTTTAGGGGACATACGTGTAGATGAGAAGTATATCATCATTTCGCGAACATATATGCAGTTCAACGTCTTTTATGGTGAAATACGCCACTCACACAACACCGCCACTCGCACAACACCGCCACTCACTTCCACAGCACCGCCACTCACACAACACCGCCACTCACTTCCACAACACCGCCACTCTCTTCCACAACACCGCCACTCTCTTCCACAACACCGCCACTCTCTTCCACAACACCGCCACTCACTTCACAACACCGCCACTCAATCACACAACACCGCCACTCAATCACACAACACCGCCACTCAATCACACAACACCGCCACTCACAACACAGCCACTCACGCAACACCGCCACTCATTGCCTTCTCTTAACACATATGAACAAGCATTCACTGATTATGAAGTGTATGTGGAAGTGAAGTAGGTCTCGCTTCAAACATATTTCAATTATGTTACTGGTGTTCGAATGATTTTAGTGTGCTTCGTTTTTCCTAAGAACATTAGCATTTCTTGCGATTGGGCCATTTTCGAGGTGTGATGCCTCTTCCTACTACACTTCTCTTCAATTCGCTTTCTTGTTGTCTGTCTGTTACATATCTTAAAATCGATATTTAACACACTAAAACCAGTCCAATAGATCTGAAATTTTGTACACATTCGTAAAGTCGGAGACAATGTATGAATCAATTAACAGAATAAATAAAAATATATGATTTAAAAAGTTTTTATATTTAAAATAGGATTTTTTAAGTACTTGAAAATAAAATTAAAAGTTCATTGTACATGTGTAACTTCGGAGACACCGGCCATCGGTGTGGTCTCTAAAAAGTACCATTTAAACGCATTTTAGTTAACAAATTAACTACAGACTTCGAGGAGTGACTAGCTGGAAAACACGCTCAACCCTTCACCCTGTATTCGTAGATATTGAAAACTATTCTCATGCAGCATCCCTGAACAAACTGCCGGTCTCATAACGTCAGGACGAACAGGTCGCATATTAGGCTCTCCATGCGGAGAAGTAACTTCGTCGTTTTGCCATCGTTTCGCCTCACACAAGCAGGCGTGGAGCAGCTGCTCCTAACTGCTCTACGGTTCCTGGATCTAAGGGAAAGCGAACTCACCGCAGGTGAGTATAAGCATCTAGAGGCGCTGGTTACTAAGAAAGTGAGACTGTTCTTTACTTCCCCGATCACGACAGATACTGAAGAGCGTCGATATCCTGCAGAACGTTTAAATTCGACCGAACGTTTAAATCCTGCAGAACGTTTCAAAGCACTCCTTGCCTTCTCTCTTTCCTGTTCAGTCGAATAGATCTGTTTGAATTGACCAGCATTTTTGTTCAAACTAGTTTTCACACCGTCCTGTCAGTCTCACAAGTGTGTCAAAGGTGATGGAATCGGTTGTGAGAGATAGGATTATCGACCACTTGACTGTTAACCATCTTCTATCAGACTGTCAGCATGGCTTCATTGCTGGCAGATCATGCTCCACTAATCTGGTGTCTACCTTGAATAATTGGACTCGCCTGCTGGACGAAAGGGTGCCAGGGATGCAGTGTACCTCGATTTTGCCAAGGCATTTGATAGTGTTCCGCATGAGCGACTGTTACGTAAAGTGAATTCTTTGGGAATAGAGGGAAATGCACTCCAATGGATCAGGAATTTCCTAGCAAGCAGAATACAACGTGTCAGCATTAACGGAACCGTATCAGACTGGGCAACTGTGCGCTGGGGCGTACCGCAAGGAAGCGTTCTTGGGCCTGTTTTGTTCGTCGCCTTTATAAACGATCTACCAGAAGTAGTGCCAAGCGTGTGCTCCATGTATGCCGATGACAAAAAATTTTTCAATACAGATAAGGATGCATCAAATAAAATGCAACTACAAAATGATCTTGATAGTTTAGTTGACTCGGCTGATGCGTGTCAGCTGCGTTTCAATGCTGACAAGTGTAAAGTATTTCACCTCGGCAAGAACAATGAACAGCAAGCTTACAGCAAGCTTACAGCATGAGAAGCCATGGTTGCAACGAGAGGGTTATGATTGAGAAGTCTTGCGTGGAAAAAAAATCATGGAGTTTGTATCGACAAGAAGCTAAATTTTTCTAGGCATACTGAAACGCAAGTTAATAAATCCAATAAACTGCTTGGGCTGATCAGACGCTCCTACGAGTACCTAAATGTAGAAATGATGAAGCTGTTGTTCACCTCTGTCGTGCGCCCGAACCTAGAGTTTGGAAACGTTGTGTGTGTGGTCACCGAGACTTGAAAAGGACAAAAATTTAGTAGTGTTCAAAGACGTGCAACAAGGATGATTCCTGGCTTAAAGGGCAAGTCTTATGAAGAAAGCTTGAAGATTATGAAGCTTCCCAGTCTCCGTTATCATCGCCTGCGTGGTGACCTCATTGAAGTATACAAGTATACTCATGGTTTGTACAAGGTCCAAGAAGTAGCTAGAATTTGAAACAAGAACCAACACCAGGGGCCACAGCTATGAACTAAAAAAAACTGTGGTACATGTCACGTTCATTTCAACGTGTAAAAATAGTTTCAATATATCGTTGACCGAGGAGCTCGAGATAGTAACTTTAAACTGTAGAGTAAATATAATGTTAAATGTGTATCGCGGCATGCAAATTATCGAATTGTCGCTAATTCCGGAAAATTCAAGTCCAGCAGCACCCACGCAGCCGAATGAGCCGATGCGCGCGCAGTTGAAGTTGGGATCAGCAACGAGGGAAGCTCTGCCAAATTTATTTCCGTGTTTATATGTGTCAAATGTGAAATATGTGCATTTACTGGGTGATTGGGATTTTATGAACGAGCAGAAACTGTTTGTGAGAATATCAGTGATTACTTTTTATTCCTGAAGCTGTTGTGTGAAGTTGTACGTCACTTAGTCAAGATGGGCGCCTCTTAAGCCAGCGGCATATCACGGAATGTCCGTTATATTTGAATTATTTGTTCAATCCATTAGTGTTCGATTTGAATCAACTTAGTAAATCAACCAGTACAGCGTCATCTCAAGGCGATAATTGTCTTGAGCTAGATCTTGTGGTTTCTGTTCTGCCCTAAAAATAGAATTCTTGTGGAGAATGCTTTGTAATGGCTAGTTGCTACTGATGATCATTTAATCATCGCAAATTGATTTGGCTTCTTGTTTAAGCTAATGCGTGTCAAGTGTTCTTTGGTTGTATGGAAATATCGTCGATTTGAGAATGAATGGGATTGTCAGAAAAGTTGCCGTGCTCTGAAGTTAGATGGTCTATAGTTCCAGTCTAAATACTTTATTCCATATTTGCAGGTATCGTAAGGTATTTCTAGTAGTAAAAGCTATTCGTTAGAAAAGCATTGAAGAATTGAAGTCCACGTTCGTTTTTCTAGAGCCTCAAAGACCGTAAGTTACAGAACCTACGAATTTACCCTGTGTCATGTTAATTACCGTGGTCAGCCAGTTTGGAAAACTAGGCCAGTAACCTAGCAGTAGTTAATTACCATTAGCAGTCGGCCTGTATCATTTTGCGCGTCATCTATCGTAGGTAGTATACGCTTTTGACTTCAGAAACAAAGATAGTGTATGTGAAAGGTGCCAGTAACCTAGTACTCTAGCAGTAGCCAGCTTCTGTCAGATCCTCAAAAGATCATTTTGTTATTGCTAACTAATATTGAATAATTGAATCCGTCGGAATCATTTGTGGTCGGCTACATGTGATCGCTCTACCGTTCATTATTGCTCGTTCCGCTCTATGTGCCTTATAAGTTGCTATAAGCTATGTATTCAGTTAGGGTCATGAGACAGACCGAGGAGATTAATTAGATTAAGTAGAGTACGATTGATCTCGTGTATTGAAGTTGCACTCGCTTGAAGTTAGGCAGCTCCCTTCTGGAACTGTGTTCATAAAACTAATTATCTTCCTAGATGATCATGGTGCTTCGTATTCTCGATTTAAAGCAGCTCTCTTCTAGAACTGCGTTCATTAAACTATAATTATCATTATATGATCTCGGTTTCTTGTATGTTCACACTCTTATAAAATCCTGTACGTGCAGGTTTCGACGCCGAAATATAAGGAAACAAGGATCAAGTCTGCCGACTTATTACCCCCTTATTAAATCGTGCGTCACAAAGCTCCCGGACAGCCGGACTAACATAATTACTCCGAGAGCGGAACAGTACATCTCATCCATGCGACAACACTTCTTCTCGCTTCGAGTCACCGAAATGTGGAACAGCCTCCCTGAAGATATTGTTGACGCTCAGAGTATGAACGCGTTCAAGAACAGACTAGACAAGGCCATGCAGGAGCATATGTTTAGTCTTGAAATGCCTCGTATCCTACGGAACAACTGAAATATAGAAACGATTTAAACCTACCGTCCGTTGAAATTATTTGATCAAAAGGCCAGTCTAGTCAAGCAATAATGCAAGAATCGGCGACAGGCCTATCCAGGCCTATTCTTCAATGGCGTCGATTCTGAACACTGTTCATGTGACATTGGTAATCTTGGCAATCTTGGTACTTGTTTGGGACATAGCAGTCCCAGGCCACGATGGATTGCCGCCTCTGATTATCGTTCATCCGCCCTCATTTGGGCCACCTGATGCACGATGCTGTTGCTTGCTTCTCGCCGCTGGTAGTGTTCCAGGGGAAAAAACAGGGCCCAGGAAAACGTCCAGTTGTCTCTTGAAGGTCTCCAGGATGAACTCCCCCTCTCTTAGATCCTTTGGTAGGACGTTGAACAGCCTTGTCCCTGCCACGGAAAGTGATCCTTCCCGCAGGGATTGAAATCTGACTGCGGATCCGTTACGTAATGGTGGGATCTTCCCCTTCTCTCGTTGTGATATGTCCCAATCCTGAAGGTCTCGCTCTCGAAGTTTGGTACCATTCCGGTTATCATTTTCCATTTGTACAGAATGACATACCTCTCCCGTCTCCTCTGCAGTGAGTACAGACCCAGGCGCCTCAACCTCTCCCAGTAGTTCAACTCTTCCATCCCTCTGGTCCTGGAAGTGAAGGTTCGCTGGACACCTTCCAGTTGCCGCACTGCGCCGAGTTTGAACGGGGTCCAGAGCTGACAGCAGTATTCGAGAATTGGTATTACAAGGGCTCTAAAGAGGGTGATCATCGGTTCCGCTTCTCTTGTTCTGAACGTCCGCCAGATCCACCCCGTCTGTCGCCTACCTCTTGCGGTTATTGCCGTTACGTGATCACCAAAATTGACCTGAGTATTCATCAAAATTCCTAGATCACGAACAAGTTGTTTCTCTTTGATTTCCGAGTTGTCAGGTGCTAGGTAGCGGTGCTCCATACCAGCTCTTCCGCTCTGTATCTCAGAACCTCAAACTTGGTCCCGTTGAACTGCATGTTGTTCACTTGGGCCCAGTCATATATTGCAGAGAGGACTTTTTGCAACCTCTCGCAGTCCCTCCTGTCCGTTATGGTCATTAGTATCCTGGTGTCGTCCGCGAATGACGATGCAGTGGTGTGGTTCACAGCCACATCTAATGTCGGCCATGTGAATGAGGAAGAGGATTGGGCCGAGTACCGTTCCCTGTGTGACAGACTTGCGTATCCTAGGGTTTAATTCTGCAATCTGCATGTAACATTATTTTTAGTAATGACGAAGAGATAACGGAGAATGAATGACGGAGAAATAATTCAATTAATTCGTGAGGGTCTGGAGTCTGAAATATAGATACAAGCACTTACCTTAAAATCCACACGTGCCTTTTGATTAGGTTCGCCTGCAAACCCAGAAACTTGCTATTTCCTATTGTACTGAACACTAATTAAAAAAATAATTTACTGGAAATCAACGTCACATCACATCGGCCACACAGATTTGACATACTCCATCGGCTGATCGTAGTAGGTGAGTACGGGTATGAGTCCGAGTATGAACATCTTCAAAAACAGACTAGACGAAGCTATGCAGGAGCATATGTTCAGTCTTAAAATGCCTAGCAAATTACGGAGCAGGCAATAAGTCCAGCAGCTATCTCAATCAATCGTCAGTTATGGAAAGATCGGGTTCCAAAGGCCGGATCCCTTGTGAATCAAGTCACGAAAAGTTCAAGAATCGGCAACAGGCCATGGGCCTATGTCTTCAACGCCGACACTTCTATTCTATTCTATCTCTATCGGCGGCTGAATGGGATACTAGGAATATCCCACTGCGGGTCCAGCGTCAGCAACCGTGTTTGAGAGGTAAACCTCAGCAACCGTGTTTGAGAGGTAAACCTCAGCAACCGTGTTCGAGAGGTTATCAGAACTACGGTGAAGACTTGCAGTAGGCCAGCTACAGTGGTCCGGAGAGACTCATGACGTCCGAGAAGGAGGTTGTTGTCTGTAGATCAGTGGGGTGTATTCAAGCCAGAAGACGAGAAGAGCGGCGAAGCAGGGAATTACTGCCACGACAGCAGTCACAAAGACAGGCGCAAGCCTACATGTTATTCAGAACTCCGCTTGAAGGACTACATCAGCTGCTATATTGACAATCATTACAATGAGACGGTTGTTGTATCTTGAAGTGTCATGCAGGATCTACCAGACCTCAGTTCACAATTCAGGTGTTCACAACAAGTTAAAACTCTTCTGCTTTGATCTGACTTCAAAATATCCTGATATAATTATTAGTTAGTCGTCAAGGATACAAAACGATTTACACTAATTATTTTCTTTATTTCACTCAATCTTCCCAAAAATCGACCATCGAATTTATTATTGTCGCTTACAACGTTAAAAATTTACCAACATGAAAATCGATTTCGACTGGAAATAAGAGCTACGGGCTGTAGAATAGCTACGAAAACATGCTGCCCTAAAAAATTTAGAGCTCACGAATAAATATTGGACTACCAAATTATCTAACATAATGTCGACTCTACAAACTCCAAAACTACATAGAAATCAAATCTCACATCAGTCGTCTTTCCCCTGTCGGCGTACCTGGATTTCGCCTGCTCTCAGTACTTAAATTGAAAGCTCACTTCAAACTCAACATTGTTCTTTCAGCTCATTTCTGTAGCTCCTGATGAAAAGCGAGGAAAGACTCCTGTAATTAAAGACCCATAACCTGATCGGTTCTGGCCTAATTGATTACAAAACTTTTTAGTCACAACACGCTCTTCCTAGCATAGCCAGATTATTTATCCACTTCGTTTTAATTAGCATTTAAACTTGAAATTAGGTATGCGTGTAATGTTGAACACGTTTTATTTCCATGTGGTCTGAATGATGAATTTTCAAAATATGATTTCAAGTTATTTGTGTATGTTTATGTGAATGGGTTTCACATAGATCTTATTATCGAACTTACTAAGTGGTAAAAATATCATAACTTAACTTCGCATACTTAATCTCGATGAATATTGTTTCAAATTAAAACACCCAAGGAAATGATTGAGTCAGAAAATATTGAGTTTCCGCTTACAGAATTCCTATCGAGTAGATGAGAAGTTCCGCTCCGTACTGTCTAAAAATACAGTGAGAGAAAAAGTTTGCTTGGTTCGAGATGCAATTAATCGTAACACTTTTATAACGAGTTTGAACCGCTGAATGCATTTGATGTGGTGTTTTGAAGTCACCTAACAAATGAACATGCCTGGCTGATAGATTGATTTAATTTTTCACACCCTTGAGCCCTGTTAATGTACACCAGATGCTAGACGCATGCGCGACAGTGTTTCTGTATTGTTTGTTGTCTGGCAATCGATGTTTTGTTGCAATTCAATTCTGTAAAAACTATATAACCTATCCGTCAAGTACCGTAGTACTACGCCGTATAAGATTTGTGTACTTTTAACTGAATTCTTCTACATGCCTAATAAAGAATTCTTGTATTTTCTTGAAAATTTTGAAATTTATTGCAAGTTGCTATTTTATTCTAAAATTCACATTGGAAATGGCTTTAATGCCATTTCTATAGCACACTCATTTTATGATCTATTGCCAACCTGGAACTTCTAAATTCAATGGCCTCTCAAGATGGTAAGTTAAAAGTCATTTTTGCATTAAGTTAGGCCTAGTATAAATTATATGATGTAATTACAATAATGGACTAATTTTAAAATTGGTCTATAAATTTCAAATAGCTAACTCTTTCTCTTAGTAGGGTAAACGCGGTATATTCCGACACTTTAAGGACGCATCGAGAAATGAAAAACTATAAAAAAAAACGTATGCGTTACGTAAGTTCTGTTGCCTTCACATGACTCTCAAAACACTTCACTACGCGTCAGCAACGATGAAACGTCACAAAATGTTGCCATATTTATTAAAAAGCCTTTAGAATGGAAACCTACCAAATCCCTATATTCCGTCACTTTGTGTGGCAACATCCGACACGTGGTGAGTCGTATTGCGTCAGCGCTTCAAATTTAACTGATCCGTATTGCCGACATCCACGTGTTCGAATTCCGTTTGCTGTGTGAGCTGTATTGGGATACAACACGGCTTTGAATTAGAACACTAACGAATATTGAACACTACTTAATTACGTTTTAATTAACAGCTATTAGGCTTTTAATTAAGCAAATTTCAATTTTTGTACAAAGCTTTGAACGATCTGTGTGTGTCCAATTCAAGTTGTGTCGGAATTAGTTTTCATGTGTCGAAATCCAACATCTCAACTTAATCATCTATTAATTTATTTACGACTTGAAATCAGCGAATACAAGTATACTTAAAGGATTCCTAATATATTCACAGACGTATTTAAAAGTCTCAAACCATAATATTCTTCCTATAAAAACAGTTATTCACTATTTGGTAGAGCCATGTCAACTGTCAAATTTGACACATTTTTTGATGATCTCACCACGTGGCATGCATTGTCTCTCTTTGGATCTCAATATTTTCCCGCTAGATGGCCAAGACCTAGTGTTTTTGCAGTATTTCGACACGCAAATGTATGACGTCACCATTTCAACCATCAATGAACGCATGGAACTAAAACAAAGCTTAATATAAAGGAAAAACTAGAGAAGTGACGGAATTACCTACGATGTCGGAATATACCGTGTTTACCCTATATTCCGACACATTAAGCGCATAGTGGCAAAGCACAGAGTGTTTAGAATCAGTTCATTTTTATTTTCCTTGTGTACTCAAGATTTAAGCCAATTTCTTAAGTATGATAAAGCTGGTATCCATGAATGGACCATGATACTTTACTGGTCTACTTATAAGACTTAAAAATGAACTTGAGTGAGAGTCTAAAAAACTCTCTGCTTTGCCACTATGCATTAAGGACGCATCGAGAAATGGAAAAACTATAAAAAAATAACTGTATGCATTACTCGAGTTCTGTTTGCTTTATTTGACTCGCAAAACACTGTACCTACTACGCGCCAGCAATGACGAAACGTCACAAAATGTTGCCATATTTATTTAAAAGCCTTTAGAATGCAAACCTACCAAATCCCTATAGCCTATTCCGACACTGTGTGTGGCAATATTTGGCACGTGGTGAGGCGTATTAGCCTACATCTGCGCTTCAAATTCTACTGATACGTAATACCGTCATCACTCATCCTGACATGGTGCCAATCCATAGGTTATTCAAAAGAACCTGTTCTTATGTCATTTTGAACCGATCAACGCTTCTTTACGGACCGATCGTAAAACACACCTCCACCGGCAAAAGCTTTCACACTTCTGAAGAAGGTGAGCTGACAGCTACACTGGCCGTAGAGCGTCTGCGTGGGTGGACCTAATTTGAATTTGAATGCATGCATCGATTCAAAATCCTATAGACTATAATAGCAGGATGGAATTCTAAAATTTACAGTTCATATATTATTTTCACTACACCTAGACCAGTTTTTCGATACAACATTATTTGAGGCAAAAAAATAAACTTCTTATAGGCTTAAACACGTATAGGTAAAGGTATAAAAGTTTCTATAAAGTAATCACTTCACCTGGAAATGTTGCATGTCTGCAGAGTGCAGGGCAGCTTGCACTCAACAATTAAAATTATAAAAAGTACTAGTTCGTTAAAGATTTGTCTCTTAATGTGACATCAAAGAACTTTTCCATGATGCACACAATAAACACGCAATTCATGGGAGCGAGACTGCGAGACTACATAGAACAACAACGAAAGCAGGCTCCTGGCATGCAACTGACAGAAACGAATGATGATCGCGGATGCGGCAGCACAAGGCGGCATAACGTTCATATGCTCAATGCAAGAGAATGATTAATTATGATATTTTTGATAGAGGTTTGAAATATTTTTGGAAGCCTAAAACGTGAACAAATTATTTTGTTACTCTGACATGGTTGATTTCAAAATAAATATTTTAATGCGAATTCATGAGAAGCAATTAAAATATATTGAATGATGTTCATTTATATCTATAGGTGGAAGTAAACAATTACGAATCGATTTATTATCCTTGAAATAAGAATCTTAGCCTTGAAACATCTTTATGATGTGTCTACCACAATATTTGTACAATAGTATGGGTATCAAGAGTCAAAGCTGTTAACCCAATCATTAAATGGCTGCAAATATGTAGCATCGTTCTACCTATTAGGCTATTACAGTCAATAGAATCTAAATAAACTCTGTTTATTGAAAGGACAAAAAGCTTATATCAAGCTTACGTGGTAGTAACGGAGTCCAACTAATCATTCGTATACTTAGTGCAAGAGAATGAATAATTATGTAGTTTATGATCAAACGAACAAAAACTTCTGATCAAACGAACAAAAACACACTTTTTGAAGATAATTCTGAAATCATAACGTCTATTGAATTCTAATACGGATCATTAATTTTAGCATCGTATTTCCAAAAATCAAGTATTGCATTTCTTTTAATTGAAAAACATTCTTTTACATCAAAAACAATGAATTTTTGCTTACAGATTCTATGATGATTGATGAATGATGAATTTGATGGTCTCACTCATATAGCTAAAAATTTTAAATTGAACAATTTTGTCATTATCGAAGACCTCATTGATTGCAGAACTTTAGTTTTCGCAAGTGTATTCAAGAAAAGTTTCTGAAATAGTAGGAACATTTCCATTATCATTCTGAAATAGAAACGTCATTTCCGTTCATATATATAAACAGGATTAATAAAATACCTATCAAATCCATCCATTGTCACTCAATTTGTGATGTATGAATAACATATGTGATGTATGATAAAAAAATTAATTAAAATTAAATTTTACTAAATCAAATTTTATTATTTAATACACTAGTTGGTACAAGCTGTAGAATTAAATTCTATTAGAAAAATGTTTAATTAAAAATCTGATTATATTTTTTAAATTAAAAATTAATTTTTATTAAATTAATTTGTATTATTAATGGACTATATGGTACGTGCTCTATGTTTTCTATAATGAGATAGTTTCCCATGTTAAACAATGAAAATTTTCTAAAAGACACAAAACGTTCAAAAACGCGGGATGGCAGACGAAATCATTTAGAATCTGAGGTGAAGTTAATTATGTAGACAATATCGACAAAATAGGCAAAAAACATGAAAAAATATATGTCTGGACACGTATCAATTGGTATTTATAATTTGAAAGAAATTTCCATCATTTAAATGTCAGTATGGAATGTGGATCAAGTCTAATTATTGTGAAATCGAACTTGACATGACCAAAAGCTATGCCTGTGATGCTGCCATGTCAGATATGATTGTGGAAACATGATGTGAATGTACGCCTTGGAAAAGTCGAAGTTTATCTCATACTTTTGTGTGATATCAAGAATTTTCTTGTTATTGTCCAATCGTGATAATTTTTTATGATTCTGGATGTTCTTTTTTTTATTTTAGAACGTATTCATTGCAAAAATTTGTCAGCTAGCCTACAGATAAACGACTAGTTAACTTGATTCGGCGTTGGCAACACGGGATTGGATTTCAAACCACGCGCGATTTCGGAAGAGCGGGTTTCTAATGAGCTCAGTTTATAAATTTTCACTGCAGTGGAAGGTGATTTGGTGTAACGTGGTGGTAGGGTTGGTTTTTCGATACGTTTTCTTATATTAACATGAGAATATATTAACTATACAGAATTCCACACTGACTTCAGATCTTGCCAACACAATTAGATTGAAATTCTTGCATTTAATATATATGTCAGTCTTCGGCCAACTTTAAAAAAAAGTAAGGTTTCCGGTATGTTGGGTGGATGGATCAGGATGCAGTGAAGCTTGTCCAGAAATCAGTTGAGATGAGTTCCCGGCTTCCCACAAAAAAAATGAAAACATCAAGTTTACGATTATGTAGTACCATAAAATGGGGTAACTTTGACCATTTTTTTTTTCAAAATGATGCCATTTTACTAGAATAAGATAAACTTAAATTGAAACGTGCAAAATACAGGTCTATACTCTAGCTTTACTCACCATAAATTGCTGGCTCCTACCTCTCATAGTTTTGATGTAATTTCAAAAAAAGTGATGGTCTTTGTTACCCCAGCTCTTGGGGTTTCTTTGACCAGGTGGTAAAATCAATTTTATTTTTTGTCAAAATAACTCCAAATAATTCCAGGTTGTGGTGCATTGTAGTAGAACTCTTCCAGTTACATATGCAAAAAACAAATTTTAGGAAAGTGTCATAGTTTGCAAATGGGAGGCGCCGCCCCCCAATGGGCGAAATGTGACCGTCTAATGGCAGCCGTTATGGGGTAACATTGACCGGTTTGGAAATTAAGTTAAAATTACCATATATAAGACTCTGTAGCCTCAGTGTTAGGCCTTTGATGGCCATTGACAAAATTTTTCTATGTCAAATCGTTTTTGAGTTTTGGGGTATTTGTTAAAAAAACGAAAAGTGGTCAAAGTTACCCCGCCGGTCAAAGTAACCCCATTTTACGGTAGCGGTCACATTAGAGCGGTCAGACTGCATTATCACATGTTCAGTTGACACTTGCTGTACGATCAGACTGTATTTAGGGTAAAATTAGTTAATTGGGGTAACACGTGCATGCAACCTTGTAAATAAGTTTGTGGCTTTTAAATAGTTTTTCATTACTCAGCGTAAATGGCTTTTCATCAAAAATTACCCGGCGACGCTTAGGGCTTAAAAACCCATATATTGGCGATGCTGCATCCACCCTCTGCACCATGGTCTCAACTCTCAATCTGGAATAGTATAGGGCAGAATTTTCTGAAGACCATTTGTAAGACCAATTATTTCACAGATTATATTTAAGAATCTACATCAAAGTGTATTTTTTTCTTGTGTGGAAAATTCTGGAAGTGCCATTAATTATTAATATGGCTGTTTAGCTGCGTACAGCCTGTGCCCTGTGTTAGGGTAAACACACCATATTAATATACCTTAAGGACATAACAAGAAATAAATGGCTATAAATAGATCACCGTAGGCCGCAGTGTGGAATTCCAGAGAGGTAATATATTAACTGGTAATCATAGCAAATCGGAAAGCAGGACCCAAAAATCTGAAACATCCAGCACACTTTCACTTTCAGTCCATCATCAACACTTATGAGTCTCTGCAAGATGCCACAGCTGTTTCATTGAAAAAAAAACAGCGCTTGCATCATCACAGTAACAAGAATCCAATCAACGCTTGAACGCGTCCAACGTAACAGTCACAAGAATCCAATCAACGCTTGAACGCGTCCAATGTAACAGTCACAAGAATCCAATCAACGCTTGAATGCATCCAACGTACTGTCACAGGGATCCAATCATCGCTAGAACGTGTGCAACGTCACAGCCACTGGAATCCAATCAGCGATAGAAAGCTAGAAAGGACTGCCTCAAATGCACACAATGTTAACTAACGCACTGATGCTAACTTTATGCATAATGCTACAATTCTTATTTCAAGAGTGTAATACAATAGTGTAGTTATGTCATTATTGATGGAAATCGCAAAGAATAGCATCTTCACTATGTACACTCACTCACAAATACACGAAAAACTGCCTATGATTCAATCCACAAATACAAAACTGACCACCGATGCAATCAGCTGAGACATACAATCTCCTTTCGCTGCGATCAGCCAAACGAAAAACGTAAACAAAGAAGGTAGCAGGGATACCAACTGCACTGGCAACCAATGTGAAACCAACATCAATATAGTCATGTTAAAAAATGAAAGATACAAATTCTTCTATATTAAAAATTTATCGGTAACTGACATTCAACAGAAATCAGAATGGTTTAATAACCTTTGTAAATATTATACATGCATGCAGAATCAATCGTGTGCAACAGTGGCGGGAATCTAATGATGGTTAGTGGTTAGTTCTTATTACGCAATTGGTGGGACCGGGTGGGTGAGGTAACTACAGAACATTACTGCAGATAAAGCTCCCAAACTTCCAGACGATAATTGAGTGAAAACTTTACGCAATATATTGTGAGCCTTCTAAAGTTTTAATAATGAAGAAATCACAAGGTTCACAGAATCTAAAGGTTTGAATGCTAAATTTTTTACTTTCAAGTACTCTATTGACTATTGAGTCTATTCTAGTCAGTCAACTGTGAAGTGTCATGTTGTTTGTTGTGCATTGCCTTTTCTCCAAGATGTTTCTCCAACTGCCGATGAGTTTCTCCTCAATTTGAAAGCAGAGGTAACGAATAGGTGCCATAAATGTTTTTTTATATTTAATTTGAAACTATTATGTTGGGAGTAAATAGTATTTCCTTCTGTAGATCCATCCCTCTTGCTCATCTGTGAGTGACACGCGCATTTAACAATCTTGCATGTGACCTTTTCTGTGTTGCCTGACTTGATGTTCATACGATCATAGCTACCGTAACCAAAGCCAATTTCTGACGGCCTGCAAACCTGTTTCTAGTTGCCTGGAATGTTTTTTTAAGGCAGAACGCTTTTTTATGTGAACCACGAAATTTAGAATTCCAGCCTGCATACTATTGCCAAAACACTAGGTCTGGGCCATCTGGTGGGAAAATGTTGAGATCCTAAGAGAGACAGCGTAAGTCACCCAGTGAGAACATCAAAAAACGTGTCAAAGTAGATAGTTGACCTTGCTCTACCAAATAGGGATAAACTGTTTGTGTAGAAAGAATATTATGGTTTGAGACTTTTAAACAAGTCTGTGAATATATTAGGAATCCTTTAAGTATACTTTTGTTTGCTGACTTCAAGTGGTAAATAAATTAATAGATGATTTAGTTAAGAGATAGTTTTAGACACATAAAAACTAATTCCAACACAGCTTGGAATTAGACACACACAGCTCGTTCCAAGCTGTATGCAAAAATTAAAATTTTCCTAATTAAAAGCTTAATAGCTCTTAATTAAAAGCTTAATTAAGTAGTGTTCAATATTCAATACGGTAGTGTTCTAATTCTGAGCTGTGTCATATTCTAATACAGCTCACACAGCGATTGGAATTCGAACACAAGAGGGTTGGAATTACAAATTAGTAGAGTTTGAAGCGCTGCTGGAATTAGTCTCACAAAATGCTGAATTTAGTCACACACGGTGTTGGAATATATGGATTTGGTAGGTTTGCATTCTAAAGGCTTTTAAATAAATATGGCAACAGTGTGTGACGTTTCATTGTTGCTGGCACATAGTGCGGTGTTTTGAGAGTGACATAAAGCAAACGGAACTCGAGTTGCGCATACGGTGATTTTTTATAGCCATTCATTTTTTGCTACGTCCTTGATGTGTCTGAATATACCACGTTTACCCTATGCACAACTCGAGTTCTGATTGGTTTACATCACTCTCAAAACACCACATTACATGCCAGCAATGATGAAACATCACAAACTGGTGCCATATTTATTTAAAAGCCTTTAGAATTCAAATCTACAAAATCGCTAAAATCCGAATCTGTGTGTGACTCAGGGTGCAGAGGGTGGAAGCAGCGTCGCCAATATATGGGTTTTTAAGCCCAATGCGTCGCCAACCATTTTCAAGATGCGTCGCCAGTTAATTTTTAATGAAAAGCTATTTACGCTGAGTAATGAAAAACTATTTACAAGACACAAACTTATTTACAAGGTTGCATGCACATGTTACCCCAAATAACTAATTTTACCCTAAAAACAGTCCGTTTGTACAGCAAGTGTCAACTGAACATGCGATAATGCAGTCTGACCGCTCTAATGTGACCGCAACTACACAATCGTAAATTTGTTGTTTACATTTGCGTAGGATATTATGGCAGGAAATCATCGCAACTGATTTCCGGACAAGCTTCACTGCATCCTGATCCATCCAACGTACCGGAAACCTTACTTTTTTTTAAATAGTTGGCAGTTGGCAATTTGGCCAAAGACTGACAAATATATAAAATGCAAGAATTTCAATCTAAATGTGTCTGCAAAATCTTCTGAAGGCGTAAATTATGCTACTGAAGCGTTGCCAAAGATCTTGCATTATTCATCCACTCGTAACACAGTGGTGTGTGACTAAATGCGGCATATTGTGAGACTAATTCCGACAGTGCTTCAAAATTGTAATTTGTAATTCTGACACCGTGTTGGAATTCCGACACCCTGTGTGAGCTGTGTTGGAATACGACACCCTGTGTGAGCTGTGTCAGAATACAACACCCTGTGTCATGACTGTGTGTCATAATTCTGACACCGTGTCAGAACTAGTTTTAATGTGTCTAAAACCATCTCTTAAATCAATCATGTATTAATTTATTTACCACTTGAAATCAGCAAATACAAGTATACTTAGGGGATTCCTAATATATTCACAGACTTATTTACAAGTCTCAAACCATAATATTCATTCTAAACAAACAGTTTATCACTATTTAGTAAAGCAAGGTTAACTATCAACTTTCATACAGGTTTTGATGTTCTCACTAGTTGACTTGGACTTTTGCTCTGGGGATCTTAACATTTTCCTGCTAAACCTAGTGTTTTGCGGAAATCTGGCACGCAATAGTATGACGTCACTATTTCAACCATCTACACATGCGTGGAACTAAGACCAAGCTTAATATAAAGGAAAAAGTTGAGGGGTGTCGGAAGTACCCACAGTGTCGGAATATGGTGCGTTTACCCTATGCTGCAATTGTCTACATCAGGCACGGAAGATATCTACTTGCATAGGGCTGGAAAAGTCCTATTTTTTCTTCAATTTTGCAGCTGAGCGGCTTGAATGTCAAAAATTTTTGTTTGATTGAAAAAATAGTGGTTTGCACTTCACAAACATGTCATTTTGTAAAATTTTCCACTTCCGCAATCCGCATTTCTTTACCATTTCTGCCAAAATATCCTGTAGAACGTAATCTTCGGAATGTAAACAAGTCAGCCAAAACATTTCTTTAAAGATCACACATAGTTGCAGTCACATCAGACTGCATTAAGACATGTTCAGCTTACAGTAAAGACAAATGTTATTGTTGCCATTTGACCATTTCAGGGTAAAATTAGAGATTTAGGGTAACATGTGCATGGACTTTTTAAATAAATTCACGCCTTGTAATGACTTTTCATGGCCGAGATATGGAATTCACGGCTTGAAAAATGGAATCACATCTGGCAAATCCATAAAACCATGGCTCAAAAAATTCAAAAGGTGGGAGCATTGGCATTAAATGACAAAAGGTGGGAGCATTGAAGTATATATACTGCGGATTGTGGAAGTTGAAAATTTTATGAAACATGTTTGCGAAGTGCAAATCACAATTTTTCAATAAAAAAAATTATGAAATTAGAGCCACAAAATTTCATACCTACTGAAATTATATGATATCAGAACTGTGATATTTCAGACAAAAATAAGACTTCTCCAGCCCTGGTCTACATCAACACATGCAAACTGGCATAGGATCTAAGTTTTAACCAATTAGGTTTTAGAATATATGGGCTAAGCACTAGTTTCCTAATCACAGGTATAAATGATACTTTGCCTGGTAATTTTTGTTTCAATTACAGGTAAGAATAGGCATATATATATCTTATTTTTCACCGAAGAAATTCTGGAGAAGGCCTAGGTAGCTGGTGAAATTAGAAAGATTCACAGGTATTTTTGTCCAATTCATGAGTGGTTCCTAATAGACTCCTGCGTTGTTAACTTTTTTCAAACCAAGACAAGACAAAGAAGCTTTGTCCCAGTTCGCAATAAAAACCAGGGCAATTTTCAGCACTCGGTGGGAATTCCGGTTCGATACTGAGACGAGATGTCCTGGTTAAAATAGGAGGTTTAGAATTTCCCAGAATTTATATCTTTTATAACAGGACATAGCAAGATGAACCACTTAATGATGGGATGTAGACTTTGTTTCTAGTTTACAGACATATCGAATAACTTGAGACATGCTCATTGACAATTCCGATTGTGGCCTCAGCTATAAAGATTGTTTTTGCTGCATATCATAATTTAACATGACATTTATTCATGACAAGGCAAATAAAAATTATAATGAAAATTTGCATATTTTTTTATTTTTCCATTTGCAGTGTTGTACTGTAATGCACATTAAATATGTATATATTTTTTTATTAAGAGTAATGAAAATTTTTCAATGATAAAATCATCTGGGGAGCGTCTGGCCAAAATTTTATCTTGGCTATTTACTGACCGATCACTTTGAAACTTGGTATACACGTGTAAAACTGAAAAATAGACAGCTTCTTTTATTCTTGTCAATTTAAAAAAATGAAAGAAAACATGAAATTTTTAGAAAACTGCCTAAAAAGGGGGTAATCTCCTTGATTGAAATCTAGGATTTTCAAGCTACAACATCAAGATGCATATCATTTGATGCGTAAAAACCATATCTATCAATTTATTGTAGTGTATGATATGATATGAAGTGTATGTCAGGGCACCTGATATGAAGTATATGTCGAGTGCCATGAACAACTGGAGATGTCTGACTCCCTGTTTGGGCAATGTCAAATTAAATTTCATCATAACTAGATTTGATCCACAGTGAGATTTGATTAGGTGATGAGAAGTCATTTCATAATTTAACCACCTCTTTTTGTGGTTCCTTAAACAAAATTTTTTGCACATTTTTTCAATATTGTCTTGCCACTCATTACTCGTCTTAATTCAGATAACTCTTATAACAAAACAGGGCTCCTAAATGATTTTGTTCCCCATTGTGAGGTTTTGATTTTGTCATGTCTCTTAGAAGAAGCTCATTGTTAAGAAACAGAAATTACTTTATTTTGATAGTACCTCCAGGATATGGCATATATTTTTTTCTCAGCATAGGCATATTTTTGTTTTATGTTTATCCTTATATTTCCTGCATTGCAGGCCAACAGTGATGCCCTGTCATACATGGGATACCCAGAGGTGGGCAGTAGCGCGCTACATGTAGCGACCGCTACTAGCGGCCGCTACATTTTCAGTAGCGGTAGCGGTAGCGGCTCTACATTTAAGGCAATGTAGCGGTAGCGGTAGCGCCCGCTACATATTTAAGTAGCGATACGAGGTTTTGCCGCTACAGCGCTACCGCTGTATCTAACCCTGGGGTAACCCATACTAGTTCGGTTAGGTTAATTGCAATAAAGTTGCATTGATATGTTTTAAAAATGTTTTATTATCATTAAATGTTAATGAGTAAATCCCAATAGCAGACCAATAAATATTTTGAGATTTCCAATAATTTTGGCCATTGTAGCGGCTAATGTAGCGCGCTACATTTTACTGTAGCGGTAGCGGTAGCGCCCGTTACAATCTAGTGGGTGTAGCGGTAGCGGTAGCGCCCGCTACATTTAGAGCATGTAGCGATAGCGGTAGCGCCGCTACATTTCCAAGTAGCGCTGCCCAGCTCTGGGGATACCATACATAAGAGTATGAAGCCCCTATCAATTCTTTGTCCTGCTGCTTCGCAAGGCTTGCAAGATTTTAATAGTGAAATGAGGATTAATTAGAATGTCTGACCAGACATTAATTGGCTGGTTCTTATCCAACATAAATCACAGAAATAATTTTGATGCAATATGCGCAGTTGAAAATAAGAAGTAAAGCAAAAACAACTTCTACCATATCATGCCCAGTGTGGAGTTCTTGGAGTAGTCAAGTACCTAGTTCAATTTTTTTCTGAGCAATGAGATTATTAGGATTAAACTTCTTGAAGAACAATTTCAAGTTTTGAAAGGAAGATTAGTGAAGCAGTTTTATGGAATCTTGTTACAATGCTGTGGAGAGAACCTTTTGTGAGAACCCCCTATGCCCTTGTGTGTTCTGGCTCCTCTAACTCATTTTATTAGAACTAAATTTGGACTCTTAAGCCTTAAGAGTCAGCCAACCATCCATCCTCATCCTTGCTAATGAAATCAATCTCTGTCTGTTCAGATTTGGGGTTACTCTGGTATGGCGTTGCTGGGGTTCCATTCAACACCGCTGACCCTGCTGATGTGCTGCTCAACTCAGGGACTGCACCTCCACCTCTTCTCTCAGACCACCCTCGCCCACTGCTTGCCCAGCACCCACACCTCTCCAACACTCCCCAGCTCCACACACTATCCACTCCTCAGCCACAGCCTCCCCAACAGACCCATCATACCATCACAACCAGCCAACATTTCTTGCACCCCACAATTACTACCCCAGCTTATGCAGATCCTTCCCCAATGTTGCAAACTCATCATACTCAAATGGTAAGTGAGATGACTTCTGCTAAATCCTGTGGAATTGTTATTGTAACTAATTTTTTCAACGTTTGACAGTTAATTTTGTTTTAAATATATACATGTAATGAAATATATGATGTAGGTGACATTTTATTCTGATCATTTGCTCCTGTAGTTATCATTGACACAACAGTGTTTAATTTATATTTTATACTGCATATTTATATGGGTAACCAAGCTTATAATGCAGTTCACTATTTAATGGCTGGATAGGTCAGAGAAGACACTCTCTATATAGGAGATATATAATCATTCATTGTCTTAAAAACAATGTAACTAATGTTTTTCAAAACCTTTCTCTTCTTTCAAAACATGTTTATAGTCATTGATGGCTTTGTCTCACAAACATTGAAATGATTTTTCATTTGCAGCTTTATGATGCAAGCACTGGTGACTACATCACACCTCCTGACTACATGTATGAAACACTTGAGAATTATGATGATGACTCATCAGGGGGTCAGTCCATGCTACCTTCTGGCCAGCACGATCCTAACACTCCCTCAGAACATGCCAGTCATCAGTCTGGCTTTCAAAATAATTATATGGATGAAGAATCTGACCCTTTACCTGTGCCAAAGACTAAGAAACCCAAGGTAAGTTGATGCACAAATCTCCATGATGTCATTTTCGATGCTTATTCAGGCTGATTAGTAAATAACTACTGGTTTCATATTATTTTATTGTTGGATGTTTATAATTAACTTTTATTAAATTGAAAACAATTGACTTTTTCAGGTCCACCATCATCCTGCTCTCAAGTTGAAGACTCCTATTGCTTATCAGAAGGACACTGACTTGAATGCTATTCCCATCATGAGAGAAGGAATGGGTGAGAAATTTATGAGCTCATCTTATTGAATTTATTTTATTTGTTTGTTTTTTTTTTACTATCTTAATTTACTGTATTTTTGAATGTATCAAGTTTTAATGAATTTGTCATTTGCAGTGTGGTTTTCTCTAATGTTCTTGTTCCATTTACTTTATATTATCAAAGCCTCCAATCATGAGTACAATTCTTCTAACTATTCTGAATATTATCTGTATTTATTGTTGTGTTTTGGTTACTGAACACTTATAAAAGTTATTAACAATTAGTGAGTAATTTGCCACATTATTCAACCTTCTGAGGGTTAATTTAAACATTGTGGCACATAAAATTTATCACAATGGTAACAGGTAGAAAATCTTGTAACCGTCTTTCAATTTTTCTGTTAAATTGATACGGTAACTGTCATTTGAAAGTCTTGTTCCTAAAGCAACTACAGAATGGATAATTATAATTATTATATAATAGTATGTGCTAATTGAATTGCTGTAAAGGACATTGGTACTTCAAATTTAAAGAGAATTTGAACAAATCTGTTACGCTCAAGGTTAGTAGCGACGTCCGCAATAACTGGCCAGTCTTTGCTGCACCAAGTTATAGGGTAATGGGAGTTGTTCTCTGTATGTAAACTTATTGATTAGTAAAACTGGTGCTGTTGTTCAAACTGAATACCACTTATTGTTCCCTGTACATATCGCTCAACTTTTTTTTTCTGTTTAATCTACCCATTGTAATTTTATCTCTAGTCTAAAACAAAAGCAATTTGCAGCTGTGTGTGAGAAATGTGGAGCCATTGGAGTGAAGCATGCCTTCTATGGTAAGGAGCGCAAGTACTGTAGCCTCGCTTGTGCCAGACCTGCACTGCAGATCTCGGGATCAGCCAGCAAGAACAGCCCTGAGCTCAGCACCAATGACGACAGCACTGACAATGCTCCTGACAATGTGGATAATGATGAAGTGAGTTATAGTGAAAATAAATCATTGAATTGGCTATGTTAATATAAAACTTGAGATCTGTGGACAGATAGTTTGAACTTCATGAATTGTAAATGAACTTAAATGCATATGGAATTAAATTCAGCTTGATACTTTGTGTTTTTGTAGTTTTATATGGAGTAAATTTTAATTGATTTTATAAGAAGGTAAGGAATGTTTTATTCATTAAGGTGTTGTTTGGAGTTAACATTACCTTTAGCAGGAAAAAAATTCTCGAAATATATGTATTCTTATATACCTATTCTTAAGAAAAATACTCTTCTCGAAATATATGTTCTAAAATATGTATACTTTCAGACGAATGATAGCATAAGTGCTTCAAATGGCCAAAACATTGCTGGTGGAGATTCATCATCATCATCAGATTGCAAAGCTTCTCTCCAGCAGCAATCAAGTTTTAGTATCAACGAAGACACAAGCAACAGTGGAGAGTGCGACAGTCCAGCTCCCTCCACCACCGATACTGACACTACAGGCAGCCAGCACTATGAAGCTGCCAAGTCATATGACTGGACCACCACTTATCTCAAGAAACCAGACTTTAGAGCTGTTCCAGTCAAATGTTTTCCACATGTAAGTTCTTGTTCTGGCTTGGTTATGAAGTTATTTCTACTTTAGAGCTGTTCCAGTCAAATGTTTTCCACATGTAAGTTCTTGTTCTGGCTTGATTATGAAGTTATTTCTACTTTAGAGCTGTTCCAGTCAAATGTTTTCCACATGTAAGTTCTTGTTCTGGCTTGGTTATGAAGTTATTTCTACTTTAGAGCTGTTCCAGTCAAATGTTTTCCACATGTAAGTTCTTGTTCTGGCTTGATCATTAAGTTATTTCTATTTTATATTACTTCGGAACTCTTCATGAAATTTTCTCTTGGTGACATTAATTTTACTTTTTGGTTCTGAATACCTTGCTTAAATTCCATGTAGCAGTTATTTCCACACATTAGGGTAGATGGAACCTTTCTCATCTAGTGTGCAAGAACAATCTATGATGTGTCATTGTTCTTATTAATCTATAATACAAATGCTAAAATGGCTCCTGTATTTGAAAAATTTAATTTTATGCTATAAATCCATCTTTGTCCTTAATTTTTCATCATAATTAATCTCACTGATACTTTGAACTGTCTTTGAATTTACTGGATGATCTCTGTTGCTTGGATCTACATGCAAATCATGGTAAGTGGCAAGCTCGAGTTCAAGTTCAAGAATTAACTGACCTAATTGTTGTCTGATTGTGCAGGCGCCCATGTCCGAGTGTTGGGAGCAGATGGGCGTTGGCATGAAGGTGGAGGTAGCTTGTGGCTCTGAAGGCGTCACTAAAGACGCTTATTGGATTGCCACAGTCATGGGCATTGCAGGTATTTTGAACAAATTCATTTATTGGTCCTTACTTATCAAGGAATTGGTTGGAAATTTTGGTCAGAATCTGCTAATATTATTATAAATATATCTAATTTAAATCAATATTTCAGTGTGAAATTCTCGTCCGAATTAAGAGGGCTGCATGTGTGTAACTTATTTAAAGATTAGTGATAGTTAAGATATATTTAATTTAGCACTGTTCTCAGATTCATTGAAATAAAAATTCAATTTACTCATTGATATGCCTATTACCTCGTCTATTGTTTTCATTTTCTTCTTCGTGCGGTGACTAAAAATTTTTATTTGTCTAGGGTACAAGGCCTGTCTTCGTTTTGAAGGCTTCGTGGAGAACAGCAGCTGTGATTTCTGGGTGGATTTGTGTAGTGAAGAAGTTCATCCAGTGGGCTGGTGTGCTTCCCAAGGAAAGCCACTTATCCCTCCACGCTCCATTCAAGATAAATATTCCGACTGGAAGCAGTTTTTGATGAAGCGCCTCACCGGTGCCAGGACATTACCATCAAATTTTCACTCGAAAGTTATGGACAGCCACAAGTCTAGATTCAAGTAAGAATATCTTCACAAACTAAGTTAATTCTCTACTAAGGAGTTGGCACATTACTTTTTTAAAGAAATAGGCTAATATAATTTGTTCGGCCAAAAATGAATTTCATTTGTGCCAATGCTTCCTATACGATTTTACTAGTTATCAAGTATAATAATCAATTTAACAACCAAATGAATTATTTGTCTTATTTGTCTTATCTGGTGCCAAACAGCATAGATTTTGTCATGCCTGTAGCTAAACATCCTTTTCTTTAACTATTAATAACATATTGTTATAAAGTTCACATCATTTCTTGTAGCAAAACTTTTTCACCCAGTACTAAGTTTGGTGATTAACTCTGCAACATTAACACTGATGGATTAAACTGTAATATTCTCTCAAATGTCCTTGTGATGCAGGGTTGGCCTCAACGTAGAGGTTGTGGACAAGAACCGCATAGCACAGATGCGTGTAGCTTCCGTTACTGAAGTTGTGGGCAAGCGACTTCATCTTCGCTACCACGGCGCACCTCCTCATGATAATGGTCTGTTAACTTGAAGGCCCTGAAGGTTTATCATTCCCTGCAGCCAAAATGAATTTGTTATCAATGTTACATCATAATATTCGGTGTTGCATTGTCAAAATCTTGCGAGCTTGTTAAGAGATGAGTCTTAGCCCATCTCGTATCTATGAGTTTTAATTTCCACTCAAAATATTTTGTGCCTTCAATTATAATTGGTTAATTTTGTACAGGTTTTTGGTGTCACGAAGATGCACCAATCATTCACCCTATTGGCTGGTCACGAGATGTTGGCCATGAGATTGTTGCAAGTCAGTCATACCACGACAAGTGCATTAGTGGCGAGTATGAGAAAACAGACGCACCCCCTCACCTGTTCGTACAGCCCCCCGTGCCAGCATATGTTCGCAATGGCGATTCTTCCAATGCTGGTTTTGCCAAAGGCATGAAACTCGAAGCCATTGATCCGCTCAATCTCGCATCTATCTGTGTTGCTACGGTTATGAAGGTAACTGTCGTGTGCTTCTCGTTCCTCAGGTTTTGGTTCATACTTTATACTTCAGGTTATAGTTATTACTTCCTACACGAGGTTTTGGCTCATACTTTTTACTTGAGATTGCAGTCCATACTTTCTACTTGGGGCTCTAGTTCATAATTCCTACTTAATGCTTTAGTTAATATTTCCTATTTTTTTCGATACTTCCTACTTGAGGTCGGAGATCATCCTCCCAACTTGAAGTTTTAGTTGATCTTTCCTACCTGAAATCACTATATATTAATTTTTGTGCTTTAGGCCACAATGCATGATATATCTACTGTATTATCTAGTTTGATCCTCTCTACTTGAGATCATAATCCCTTCTTCCAATTAAAGATCAAAATTCATCCTTCGTAATATTGAATAATTTGTATCCATATTTCTTTATTATCTAATTCTCATACTGAAATATATTGAACTATGTTATGACGTGACTGGTATTGTGCAGGTACTAAGGGATCACTACCTCATGATCCGCATAGACAGCTATGAGAATGACGACACTGGCTCCGACTGGTTCTGCTACCACGCAACTTCCCCTTGCATTTTCCCCGCTGGTTTTTGCCAAATCAATAAAATTAAACTCTCTCCTCCTAAAGGCTATGAAGGAGACTTCTCGTGGTACAATTATCTCAAGACCACTGAAGCGACGGCTGCCCCACCTGCTCTCTTCAATAGAGTTAGTTTTTATTCTCTAATCTTGAATATCTACATACTAATGTAATTCATTCGTTTTATTGCATATTTTTCTTGTATCTGTTTGAGATATTATTGCATTAAAAAACTTTTTCCGTAATTTTAGCAATGCATTCTTCATAAAACTAAGTGACTCTAAGTTATTTTATTCTAAACATTGTACTTTTTGAACTGCAGGATATTGGTCGCTGTGGTTTTGAGGTAGACATGCATTTGGAAGCAACAGATCTGATGGATCCGCGATTAGTTTGCGTGGCCACCGTAAAGGCCGTTCACGGCCGCCTCCTGCAAATACACTTTGATGGATGGGAGAGCGACTTTGACCAATGGATCGACTGCCATAGCACTGACATCTATCCCGTGGGCTGGTGCCAGATGGTATCTTACAGACTCGAGGGACCTCCTCATGCTGGTTAGTATGCTATTTCTTTGACACAAAATGTGAGAGTTAAGGCCTGCTTCATTGGTTTCGAAAATATTTGCAATTTGGTACACCAGTTTAAAGATTTATACATGAATTTTTTATGCTTGTGCTAGTCGTGTCACCCTGTCCTTGCTTAAGGCAAAGCTTGCAAAAATGCTAGGCTGTAGAGGCTACATTTTTAGGGTTCCCTGGGGGAATATTTTCTTGGCAAACTTGCTGGACCAGGTCCTCTATAGTGCTACTCGTCTGTGCACCGAAGCCATTCGACCCTTGCCTCTCCTCAACTCTAACGCAGAGTGTGAAGCTCTAATTTAGTTAAAAACTTTTACAATGTGAAATTTTCCAATGTTGACGCGAATTCGTAAGAACCTAACAGCTGCCAGGTTACTCCTCCTGTCAGAGTATTATGCTTCAATGTTTTGGTGATGCCCTGCGAGTGCGAGAGTCGTTCCGTTACTATGCATAGCTTAATGTGTAGAATGTGTCTATTATCTTTTTCAACTCGTCTACCTGATTACACTTGCCTTTATGTAAGGCTGGAAAAATTATGACTCAAATTATGCCCCGTAATCTGTGTTGGTCCACATCAAAACGTGCCACCAATGATGCATTGTGATTCCTGCATGGACGACAGTTGAAATGGGTAGACTGCATAGACTTCTTTCTCCCCAGGCCCTGACGCATTTATTCTGCAAAAGTTTCATCTCTCAGTTATTTTCTGTCGATTTGATCCCGACGCACGACACTGGGCACCACCAGAGAATGATGCATCGAGCAATGTCCTCCTTTTGAAACACTCGAGACCTTGAAATGTATACATATGACTCTGGGGTTTCCGGAAACATTTTCATATGCCTGGTTGTTAACCCTTAAAATTGTGCGTGACGTTCAGCGCGATATAGCTTCATATTCTTTAAATCTCATAACCTAGACGCAGTTCGGAATCAAACAACGTATGCTATTTATTAATTATGCTTCGACTATTCAATGTTTTGCGCAGCTCGTGAGATTGCGCCTAATCTCCTATGACATGTCTGAATTTCTAACTCGTTTTCCAGCACATGCAGGAGCATCAGGGCCAAGACGACGTTCCAAGACCCGCGGTGGTGGCCGAAGACGCAGAGGCGGCGGGAGCGCTTCCGTGGCGCCCCCTGCCCCTGCCAACGTCGCTAGGAGAGGGCGAGTGGGCAAGGAGAGCGTCAGGATAAAGGATTGCGTCAGAGACGTCTTGTCCAACATTCCATCTGAAGGAACTCAGCTTGGTGAGCAGTTCAACCTACACTGCTGCTGCTCTACCTAGGGTCCCTACTATTAGTGTCTTGCCTGACATCTGAATTCTTGCTTATGTTGTATTTATTGTGAATTTGTTGTTTATACGCTATTTGTCTATGTTAAAATAAAATATGTCTATGTTAAAATGTTAATAAAAAGTTAACGAGTTCTAAGAATCCTATGTGTATACATGCACAAAGTCCAATGAATTCGTTAATGCATTTCATTGTTCTGTTAATAAAATAAACTTTTTAATTGTCTCGATTATTTTGCACAAAACTCTTTGACAAAAATATTTATTGTGCACAGGTCGACAAAGCAGTGAAGCATTTTCCAACGAGTTCAACACGCGCGGCGTGGCGTCTCGAGGTCGAGGCAACAGAGGCCGCCGTGGGCGCCCTAGGAAGTTCCGTGCCGCCAGTGACGCGACGCAGGATAGCAGCCTAGGAGTAGGCAACAGCAGTAGCGACGACATATTGTCTTCTGAAAATCACATGTCCGTAGACCGCTACCTCGAGGATGAGCTCAGCATCGAGCACACTGCCGACACCGAGAACATGGATGACCATTCCGGTTAGTTTGAGGCTTAAGTTTTTAAAACCTTTGCTTCACGTTGATGCTAGAACTATCTCGTGTTGTGCTGCAGTGTATGATAATCTACAAAAATATTTATTAAAAACGTGTAAATTCTTCTCTTGTCACAGGTTTATTCTCAACTTTTTGTTTCATTTCTAGACGAGGATACCTCATCGGGTGTCGCATCTCTGGCTGACAGTGACGGCTGTTCTTTAGACGATTGGGCCTCTGATGCGAGTCACTTCAAACAAGGGCAACAGGTAGCCTTGAACGGAACTGATGGAGGATGCAGTCTTACCACCCCTACGCCGTCTGTCATCGAACAGCAGCAACTTCTGCAGCAAGTACCAGGCGGTAATGACCTCAAAGACTCTTTTGGGGCAGGGCAGCAACAGCAGCTGCCGGCTGCCCTTTTGCCTGCCGAGCCCTCTTTGGTGAGTGGTTTTCATTTGAAGTTACCAAGTAAGATCACGTGAGTTTGATCGGAATGCAAGCTATGGTTAGAATGCAATGAATTTATTTTATTGAATATTACTAAAATCGACCAATAGAAATTAAAATTACAAATAAGGTTGTCTAACTAAAATGTAAACATTATTAAAATTAATGATGGTTTCCTGATAGAGAATCGATTGCGTGTCCTACTGCTCTGAAAATTATCATTACTATCATCCCTGGAATTTCCAGCAGGATCTATTCGCTTCTGATAGCTTCCCTTCAAGCGGCTTACAAGACTCGCTGTGTTCTGATCAATACCTACAACATCAGCTTCAAACTACTGAGGCATCTATTTGTACGCCAACGTCCGTATGGAATCAAAATGTCACTCTGGCCCCAGCTGGGCAAACTACGTTCATCAATGGACAGGTTGCTACTTTAGTCTTATCTAATCTGTGCGTTGTTCTGGCTTGACTGGGAAATAGTTTGGATTTTATTGCACTGATTTTGTACAGAATTGATTTCGTAGCACTAATTCATGGCTTTAATTTTTAAGAACTATCTAGAATTCTTTTTAGCTCTGTCTCGGTAAAATATTTCAAATTTTTTCTTTTTGCTCTCCTTACTACTTGTTATATCCCATTTGTTTAATAAGGTGTTTGGTGTAATATAATAATAAGGTGTTTTTCTTCCCTACTGAATTATGTATGCAACCTACACTTTAGGTCGTAAGGTAGCATTGAAATCGATGCGTTTTGTTTCAGACCGCTGGGACGTTGCTACCGAATTCAACTTTCCAAACTTTGGCGCTGACATCGCCAGAGCTGAACGACACTTTCGGCCCTACGGCCTTGGTGGCTATGACGATGCCTCCCAATGTCGGCTCCCAGCAGCTGCAGCTTACTCAGCTCCCCATACATCTAGGTATCTCATCAATACTATATAACCATATTAATATAGTCGCATATTAACCATATTAATGTAATCCATACAAATCGCATTGTTGAAAGTCTTCAATTTTCATTTTATCTCTTCTCTGAACGTTGGTATACACAAGTTAAGTCGTCGAGCCTGTTGAAATTAGTT
Organism: Hyalella azteca; assembly: GCF_000764305.2. Lineage (NCBI taxonomy): Eukaryota > Metazoa > Arthropoda > Malacostraca > Amphipoda > Hyalellidae > Hyalella > Hyalella azteca. The sequence continues at coordinate 94,769 of NW_025947027.1, read as the reverse complement.
CAATTAATGTTTCTCTCTGCAGCACCTGTGGTATATAATCCGTTTCTATTAATATTCTGTTCCTCATTTGTCTAAATGTTTGTTGAACCTTCCGTCTGTCCTCGCTGGACAGAAGAATTTCTTTCGCGTCAATTCAGCAATTCTGTTTCAATGATCTTGTTATTTTAAACTATGTTTAAATCGCATAAAAAATTTAATCTTGACAGTTTATTTAGAAACTTTTGAAATCGGCTATGAATTTTTTTATTTTACCAACCCATTCTCGTGTTGACGTTTGCAGCCTCGAATCTCAACACTGGAACCATGAATTTCGGATTGACGGCCGTACCCATGGTCGCCTCAGATCAGCTGCTGTTGCTACAGCAGCAGCAAGAGCAGCAACCTCTCTACATTCCTCGCCTCATCGACGGCCCTATTAAAGACGGGAGTAAAGTGCAGCCTAAACTCTGGACCTGCACCGATGTGGTCGCCTTCCTCGAGAAGAACGATTGTTCTGCTTACTCGTCCAATTTTCAGCAGGAGGTATGTGATGCTGAAGGATACTTGAAACTGAGTGAACTGATGGTAAATGTGTCTGATCTTTAATTCTTGCATAAATTTCAAAATGTTTAACGCATGCAATGACATATTTTGTTTATTTTGATTTTCATATTCATTGATTTTGAAAGACGGCCAATTAATAAATATTTTGTGGCCGTTAGGTGTCGGTGCTGATGACGTTTTAAAATACTGACGCATTTTATAGGGCATCGATGGCCCATCTTTGCTGGCCTTGAACCAAACACCGGGTCGAGTCATGGAGCTCACAGGCATGAAGGTTGGACCATCCCTCAAGATTCAGGACCTCATCAAGCAACTCGTCGCTCTCGTCAGCCCTGCCCAGGCGCGCTACCAGGCGACGCTCCTCAAACGGGGGCTGACTTTCCAGAGAGCCCCATAATATTTATATTATTTGCTCTCTCATCATGTTCCATTGATATCAGTTTGTGTATGCATTTTTTTGATTTCTTGACATACTCCAAATTGGGGTTGCAGATGTGTTGAATATTATAATATTTTCTGCTATGATTTTGTTTGTATTTTGACAGAAGAGACCGTAATTAACGTAACTGACCTAATGAGGTTCTTCACGGAAGTCAATATCCTACTTCCTTACTTGCCGTTGCACGCGGTCCGTTATAACTAGAAGTTTGTAATTTCTCATTGTGATTCCTTCATTTCTAGAAGATTTACGTTCTTCGAAGGCCTTGTCATTGCCTCGTGACGTTGCAATACATCCTCGCATGGCAGTAGTTGCCTCTTTAACAGCCACGCCTAATGATGCACGTCCTGTCTACTCCCTTCCATTTCAATACTCTTGTTTCGCTCTTAAATCTTTCGGTGCTCTGCATTTAAGTCTATATCAATGGATGGATGATGTGCGGAGGTTTGTTTCTCGTGTAACTGCCTAAGGTTCCGTTTGAATTAAGCAGAAGTCCACTATTCGTCATCGGTGTGCACGCTCTTGGGTTGTCCTTGTTATTTTAATAACTTGCTTTGTATGCAAGATGCATTGTTTCCAAGAGCCTTAGTTCTGTATGAGCATCTGGCACAAAACGTCTGAAACATTCTTGGCCTTGCGCTAAACGTTTGTTGAAAATCGTTTTTAATCTCGTGCATACGCTGGAATCAGTGACCTTCGATTTTATCTGTAATGTATATGACGTAAGATGACAAACTTGAACAATGACAAACTTGATTTTGAAAACTTGAAAGCCGGCAAATCATCCTTGTAATTGCATGAATGTACATTATTATTATAAATATTACTCTAATTGAATGAATAATGTTGCGGTGGAAGCTGAGCTTCTTCAAAGCCTGAGTGGCAAATAGTGTCGATTATTGAATAACTACGATTTTTCAGAACCTGTTAATCCTGCTAATTGATCGTCATTTCGTATACGATCTTGGAAATTCATAGAAACATCAGAGGCTCGACTGCACCTTGCAAGTTCTGTGGAAGGTAATCACGAGTTACGAGTTATGTTCAATCAACTACGACGAGACTATCTAAAAATGTGTTCGCTCTGAGATCGGGATGCTGACGCTGGTTGTCTATTGTGTATAGAGCCTGAAGTTTTTGCTGGCCTCTTAAGTCTAAGTAATCGGAATTACTGGCCATTTGCAATGGTATTGTAGAGCCAAACTCAGTTTGCCAAAACCTTTCGTTTGATGTGATTAGCGTGTCTCGTTTTTTAGCATCTTTTCGGTTAAGCAAATATAAGTGCCAGCTTTAATTTCTTGGAAGTATTTGTCAGCTTTTATTTTTAATTAATTTACAACTACATTTGTGTCGAGCGCGTGCTTGCCACAACGATTCTCATCAATACGTATTACCCTTTTATGGCATTACGCGGTTACCAAAACTGCATTTGTAACATTTTTAACGAATAATTATTTTCTTATATGATAATGAAACCCAATAGAACTTAAGAGTTTCGACCTCTGTGTTTTAGTTGTGAATATTTGTATAAACTATCGGTGTAATATGTCGAATGTGATGTGCAAATATCACGAGCAGCTTTCTTGTTAATAACGAATGTTGCGGAGATGGTCGTTGGATACCGTTACATTGTGTTTTCTTATGCTATTTGAGTTCTGCGCTTTTTATAAATGGAAAAATTAATATTGATGTGTACAAGTCTCTGGTTCAGAGACGTCTTTGTAAGTGATGACAGAAGAAAATTTTAGACTTTACAGATATCATCTACTTCGTCCGTCGCGGTTATATTTGAGATATATATTAGCTTCCATTTTAACCCGGATTTGCTTGGGAAATTGTAAGCACTGTCCATGATATGAACGGAAAATGCCAATGTCTGGTATCCATCATATCAAGCTTGGAGGGTGTCCAAACAAGGCTGCTGGATTTGATTTGCGAGAAGTATGATTTAGTCAGATCTTATTCAATTCAGGTCTTCAGAACAGTAGTTTCTTTAAATGCTTTAAATATCACATTCAGAGACAACTTTTTGTACCTTTTATCTAAAGCAATTATCCATGTAAAACATTAAGGGAAAAATTATGTTTACCTGAGTAAGGTCTCCGCTAAATTTTGTTCTATTCATATTTTTCGTATGAGGTATATATTTTCAGCGCAAGAATAACTTTCTGCTCATTAAATAAGTTAATTCGTAGTTGGGGCAAAGACAGATAAAGTGGGTGCGATGTAGACAACGTTGCATGATGTAGATTGAATAGGCTATCGATAGTTTTTTTTAAATCATCGGCGGCGATTGAAAAGGTCATGTGGTTTTTGTAGAAAGCACAAAATCTTGCGAAAATCACTCATATTGGAGTTCTTGTTTTATTATTTTGCCATATTTGACCCAAAATAACGTGGACAATCGTGAAAATAATTTCCACTGCACCTATAAACGCTAAACGCAGAACCATCTGCTTGATCTTCTATTATAATGTTTGTAATAGTCAGATCTAAACTCGGTGTTTCAATATATTTTATTTTGAATAAGTTACATTGCGCGACAATGAAATCCGTGCTGGTACGACTTACAGCTTCGTGTTGATGCCCATCTAAGAGCCGCCAGTATTTGCATTGCTCGTGGTTTTGATGCCACCGCTGCAATTAGTTCCTGCCAATATTAGTTTCCTGCTGCACTTAGTAATGATCTTGATCTTATTGTATGGTAGCTTGTCTTCCTCTTTTTGTATTTTTATTACCATTATGGTGATGACCCAGGTTGAATCTTAGTTTAAGCGTACTAGTTTTAATCCTCACTTCATATCATTTGTATAAACTCATTCGAAAGCACTCTTCTGCTATATCTGTCGTTTCTTAAATAATAATGCGTTCAATCAGTCAGTGGTTTCTCTACACCCGTGCGCATCTGAAAAAGTATATAGCATCGTTGACGCTCCGAGTATGAACACCTTCAAAAACAGACTAGACGAGGCTATGCAGGAGCATATGTTCAGTCTTAAAATGCCTAGCAAATTACGGACCAGGCAATAAGTCCAGCAGCTATCTCAATCAATCGTCAGTTATGGAAAGATCGGGTTCCAAAGGCCGGATCCCTTGTGAATCAAGTCACGAAAAGTTCAAGAATCGGCAACAGGCCGTAGGCCTATTTCTTCAGCGCCGACACTTCTATTCTAAGTATTAATTTCTTGGCTTGTCCTTGGCCCTGCAAAAATTTTAATCGTTTGACCAATGCAGGGAGTTAGTAACACCAGACACCACAGCAAATAACCGCATACTAGACTAGAGTGACTATATTGTTTAACTATTAGTGTTCATTGCACTGAATCTCCATTCGGTTCTATGTATTACTTTCCCTCTACTTATTCCATAGAAATATCGACTTGACTACTCTCGACTCGAGGATACAGATCGCTCATTCTACGCAGTAATTCAACCAAACATTAATCCCAAATTTCATTACAAAACAGCCAATTTGAATATTGTAGAAAGCTGCAGAGGAGCTTGCGTATTTGTAGTTCGATCTTCTATTCGTCCGTGACCAATGCATTTGCTTGCTCCCAAGCTGTGCTATCTAGTCTCCGGGCAAAGAGAGGATGCTTGTGTCAAAAAGAGGGTGAATGGCAACTGTTTTTCGACGATGGCGTCGCGAAACCATAGATAGTAAAAATATTGTTTTAGATATCAAATATCATGAATACATTAAATATTTAATTTTCCTATTAAGTGATCATTGTTACGTCGCTCAAAGTTTGTCTCGTAAACTATGATTGACAATTGTTCACTAGCTTTCACCATGAGATTGTGCTTGAACTCTTAAATAGGGTGCAAGGCTTGAATTTGAGTCATTAGGACCAATACATGCATTAAACTGAAAAGGGTCCTTGTTTTTCAAATCCGAGAATGCAAAATTATCCATAAGTTTTATGTTATGACTTGGTAATACCAATGAACATTGTTCTCAAGCTCAAGAGAACGTTTTCAAGCAATGATGAAATTAAGATATTGTCATTTATAACTTTATTTTAACTAGATGCTAAATAGAGATGAACACGTTTATGTAAATAGAACTTTGTCACATTCACATAAGCCTTTTAGTCGGTCCCGTGCTAGATAGAAGTGACTCAGCCGGCTCCCAATAGATGGCGCCAAGAGTAGCTACGAGGCGTTCCCAGCTTGTTAAATTTACTTCCAATAATTGAATTGTTTATGATTTCGGTCATGTAAACCTAAGCGAAAGCTATTTCCCAATAATACTAATTTGAAATTTTAAATTATGTAATTGATTTGTACGTCGGTTTCTCATCATTACTCATGCCACCCACACTCATATGCGTCCTCGTGGTGCCGGCATACTCATGAAAACAGAAAACATTTCTTTCCTGAGGAAGAAATGTGATGTAGGTTTGAACTGTTGTCGATCGATATTCTTGAGACAGGATAGTTTCTTTGAATTTTTTAATATATTATAATCATGCAGAGACATTTCATATGTTCAGAACAGAATGGCTTTAAGTGCATTTTTTTCCATTTTGCTCGAATAGCAAACATTTAAAGTGGTGACTTTTAAACTTTTTAAAAACTTTTTATACTCTTGAATTGAATCGAATACAATAAAAATAAACCGGTCTGAAATATTATCAATTGCCGCGAGCCATTAATGAATAAATACATTTTATTTAAATGGACTGAATTTTCCATAAGTGGGCGGTACTGAGATTATCGTAGACTTTCATCATTTCATGTTTTTTTTTTCATAGATGTCATTAAAAAATTCAACATTGTTTGCATGCAGATACGAACTAATGTTAAAAACTCGTACTATCAAGGTGTAGGTGTGACAAATGCTTTATTTTTATACAATACATTTACATGAAAACTTCTACTCTGCGTTCATCTCGGTACACTTACTAGTATATCAGCGGGACATGGTGCACCGCCACCTTGCTGTAAGGTAGGAGGAGCCACGGTGGGAGGGCCCCAAACTTCTCCCCAACTCGTCTCGAGTCCCCCATCTGTAATCTACCTCCCTCCCCTCTATCTACACCGGCGACTGTTAGGCCTAACTACCACGCCGCGAATTCACAATGGGAAATAAAGAACAGTTGTTTTCAGAAATTAAAATCATTCCACTAACATAAGAATGAAGTATAGTGTACGATTCTCTAAAAATAAACCATGCAAGTCATACCAAACGATAAGCTTGCTGGAATTTTATTATATAAACAGCTGAGTAAGTTCTACAGCTTCGTGAACATAGCAGTCATGAGCGTCGTTCTACCAAACATCTACTGGCGGGGACACTCGTGTTATGCAGCGCTGTTTGCTGCGTACGCGATCTACGCTTCTACTTGGGCCGGCCGGCGGTCGGCGGCGGCGGGAGGGAGGTAGATGATGATTGATCCCAGTGACCCCAAGCTACGCTCAGAAATATATTTTCGAGCCTCAGATATGAATGAATGTAGGATTTGCTTGACAAACTGAAATCAATCAAATCGTTATTGAGACCGCTTGTTAAAGCTGTATTAATGTATACTGCAGCCATCCTTCGACAGAAATTAATTAGCTTAATTGTTGAAGATATTCGTTTTTCCTGCCTCTGTCTGACCTTGCTAGAGAGAGTATAGCGTCGGGCTTTCTCTGCGGTTTAGCCGTTTTCGTGTGGTTTCCTCTGCCGCCGTGTCAAAAAGCATCGCCGCAGTGACGGCTGAAATTAAAATTGGTGTTTGACGCATCCTTGAGAAACGCAGTTCGGAAATCCTGTGCTCAGCATTAGTCATGAAAGTACACTTAGGTTGTATTTCAATTCATGTACGTTTCATTGAATTCTCGCTCAATTCGAAGTATAGAAGCTTGTTGAACAGTTGAATACTTAACGGCAGTTCAAATCAAAACTCGCTTTTATTGACAGTTTTTTCGTTTATTCTCGGCTTTAAAAAGTTACAAAAAAGACATAAAACTATAGCTTTCAGTGGATTTAAATATACTTGTGTAGTAAAGCACTGCAGTTCGTTTTCGGGTCGTCATTTGTAATTAGATTTGTTACCGGATTTAATTTTTTTTATTTCGGTGGCGTTGAATAATAATTCAGGCTTTAGATCTAAATTTTCATCAATGCTTCGCAAATCAAAACTAAAACCACATATAAGACGGCCGCAGCGATCAAGAATGTATAAAAATAAATAAATTCCACAAACTATTCGATGAAAATTCGATAAAGTATGTCGTACAATTTGATTAAGTCTTAAAACAATTAATCTTCTAACATGTTTCAATCACACGATGGAATTATGAAATCTATGAATGTTGTTAATATATGTAATGTGACATAGACAACTATATATTAACCTACTTAACACATGGTTTCACGAATGTTAATCAGTAGTCATGATACATGAATTAAGCTTTTATTACTATATTGACACCTATATACGACATTTCTAAGGAGTCGACTTTGCGGCTTGCTTTGAATTTAAATTTCTTTAATATGAAAGATATGTAGCGACATAGCATTTACATATTTTGACTATGAAAATTCTATGACACTCGTGATTAATTTTTAAAATTTCAAAAAGTGATCCAATTAAGAACATAATTAGCGCCATAAATGCCGCCCGTGCAAGAGAGTTTCTCTTCGTTTGAATGTTACATGATCATTTTAATTTGCTATAAAGTGGCTATTTTGCAGTACTCTAGCAAAGCATCAAGAATCGATACAAACAATATCATGAATCTAATCACATTGCAGCTTTAGGAACAGGTGTAAGTAACGTCTTGATTATAAGGCAGACGCGTTTATTTCTATTACGACTCAAATTGTAAAGACGCAACTTGCATTCATAAACATTTCAAATCCGTGCCACCAGAAAAAGTCTTCTCACAAACTCCTTGATTATCAAATATATTATACAACGAACACTCTAAATCAAAACGTTATAAAGTGAAATAAAGAAATAATTACTTATGACTTACTTATATGCCTCATCCTTGCATTGATTAATCACCAATTATGAAGATACATATTATAGTCATGCGTATAAATTTAATATTACAGTAAAGCTGTCCTTCGCTTCAACGATCACAGTATGAATTCATATTACTTTCAATGATTCTAATGAGTTGCATTAGCATGTCAATTATAAAACTATACATTACATAGCAGGAGAAAACGTAATAATGTTGAAACTGACATTTGGATTACTATAAAGATGTCTATTCTAAGTTCAATGACCACTAAATCTTAGTAATTGTAAATCCTTCGAAGTATAAATTATCAATGCAGCATATCCTGTCCACTCTTTAATTGCATATAACTAGATTAAAATTTTTATATTAATTTAATAATGTATTTCTCAGGAGGCAGTAACTTCCAGTCCTGCTTAAGTTTATACCAGACATCTACCTGCTCAATAATAAACCGAAGAAAATTACGGAGCCAAGGCACCACTTTGGGTAATTTAATATTTGTTTCTACTAATTCAATTCATGCATGGTGCTAGGAGCATAAATAGTTAATTTAATGGCAACGTCTTCATTTTGCTGGAAGTACCTACTTTACGCATTGTGAGGTGGAGTATTTATTAGTACTTCAAATTTATTTAGTTAATATTTAGTACTTCAAACTTAGCACTAATCAGTTTCGTTTTCAGAATAAAAAAGTCAAAATATGTTAAATAACCTTTTCTAACTCCTCTCGAATTCCACAATAGCAATTGGGGCTTCATGTTTTCTTCATTCATCGATAGTCTGATATCTTTATTGATAAAACCTCTAGAAATTCAGCCTGATTTCCTTAGTACACCAAAATAGCGCTGGGCTTGGGTGCCAGGTAATGTGAAGCTTCGTTGCTGCTCCTTCACGTTTGCCTTTTTCCCCCTCCTCCTCCTCCTCCCCCTCATCGTTGTATCCTCTCCCCATGCACCTCCGCTCGGCCTGTGGGACCGCCGAGCCTGTAGGCCTATAGGCAAACCCTCGGCTAGCATACAGCAACTCATAATTGTTGAGGGATGATTCTGTTTACGCCTTAAAATTTTTCTTTTTTCTTCAACATAAATTCACATACTGTATATTCCTTTCGTGCTGAAGAAGACATCTCGGTCCTCGTGGATTTCGGTAAATTTTTGGTGATTTGAAGTTCATGAAGACTATGGAGCTTCTGTAAATCGAATAAGACACTTAAAACCTAGCTTTATAAATTTGCATAATCACTACGAAAGTCAAGCTAAGATGGTAGCTGTTTACAAGATTCAATTTCGTGTACATGAAAAAGGTATTCATATACAAAACAAGTTTTGTCCCTTAGGTGAGGATACAGTAATTAATAATAAGAAAATTAGTAATTTATCACAAAGATAACTGTTTATTTGCTATAGTTAGGTCGTTTGTAAGCGATTGCTTCAATAGAACCATTTTCCATCTCTAACAATCTAGATCACACGTGCTTTGCGTATTACGAAGCCAGCTTGACGCGATTTATGTTCTGATAAAACAATGCATAAACATTCAAGCAAAAACATTTCAGCGACATGGTGGATCTCCAGAATTTGTTTATTTTCCCGTGGCGCTTCGAGAATGGACCTTATGGTGGAACGAGCACAGAACGGCAGTTCGAGCGCCTATATTTCTTATCTACCTTATCACCTCGCTGATAAACATTACTAAAGCAATCAGGGGCCTCTTCTCATGACTCAGTTGCTGCTCTCTGTCGCTATGAGTTTCCTTCACTCCATTTTCCTTTCATTCGTCCTCTTCCAGCGTTTTCTTTGCTCGGAAGAGCCTAATATACGCAATAATGTAGATATTGTAATACACATGATCTCCTCTATACGCGATATCAGAACCAAAACCAATTCACTTCGCTCGTACACACGTACCTTATATATAATGGTTAAAAAAGTTAGCATGCAACCATATTATATTTAGTAATAATTGACTTAGAACCTTTTCCCGCCCATTATTATCACAGCAATAATATGATGATGTTTTAAATTTCATTTTTTTTCAGATAATTTTTAGAGTTTAATCATATTGAGCGTTTAAATATCAAAAGCTGAATTATAATTATTAGGCTTCTCACTAATTCTAACCAGAACAGCTAATGAACGCAAATTAAGATGATTCTATGTAGAGCTTTTGCTTTAATATACAAGATACACTGAAGCAATTCATCGCTATACGATCCATGATTAATATTAATTAGTTACCCTTATGAAATGATTTTTACTTTTCATTCCACTGCCACCAACTGTAAAAATCGTCACCATGGTTGCAAGTAAGGGACTAACAGCGTGTTAAAATTTTTCTCATATCAAAATTTTTAACCAATATAATACGAAGAAATGAAGCAAAAGATAACGAGAAAGAAACCGAAGCATGCATGCTGCAGTGGCTAGAAAATAGTGTGATGGTAGCGCAGGCAGTAGGAGCTATATAGAAGAGACTGAACGTGCACTGAAAGCAAGAGGTATAGAAGGAATATAAGAGCACTCAGCAGCGCCTGCAGGAGCTAGAAGTTACAGAGAGAGCAATGCACACACGAACTAGAAGATATACGGATATATAAATGAACGCAAGGGCTTGATGTAGTGAGAGAACAACGCAACCAAGATGAGCAGATCGAGTGCAGGAGCTGGAAGATTAGTGTAGTCATTGCATGCATGGACTGGATGAGAATGATGTATAAGAGATAGCTGCATGATCATGATGAAACTGTGCTATAATGAGCTGGTAGAGAATGAAGAGACACTGCAAGTGATTCAAAAAGAGACAGTGCAAGCATGATCGAGTTGGAGAAGAGACAGTGCAAGCACGATTAAATTGGTCAAATGGTCGATGAAATGGCATGCATAGCACACTGGATGAAAACAGGAAAATGTCAAAGCATCGAATTCACTTACGGTTTCAAATGAAACAATTTCCTTTTCTTTCATTCCGAAATCGAACAATTACTTATACGGTTGCGCATGTATCATTGCGACTAATGTTTATCATCAAAATGAAATTGCGGATTTGTCTATATACATAGTAAAAACATTTTGCAAACGATTACGTACCAGAATAGGGATGTGAACCCCCGAGAACATATAACAAATTAAGAAGGGGATTGAAATTTCCATCATCTATTTTATTTTTTTTTAGTTATCTCACTTTGAAGTTGAAATATAGGTATGCCGTAATAAAAGACCTATCCCCCTGATCTGGTTTTGGTGAATTGTAGAAAAGTTACTGTTTCTGCAAGTCATTGAGGTTAATCTTACGGGCCCTTAGCTAATTAAGAGGTAATTTTCGTTTCTTTCTATGATCGGATGTCGAGGTGCGGGGGTCGAGAAAAAGACGGCTTGAACAAGTCTTGACTGGCAGGCGTGTAGTTATGGAGATAAAAGCTTGTGATTTGGAATAAAAAAAAAGCATTCCTCGCATGGTCAAGATGAACTGCCTGTTTTACTCACATGCAAGCGTTGCCTCACAACTCTTTTAAAACTCTAGTAAGGAGTATATAATATACATATACACCATCTTTTCGTGTTATATTGGTTTTGTAAATCTAGAGGTGCAAATTGAATTAGAATGATGCATTTATATGACCACGGCATGAAAAAACTAATTTCTCATACTTTTTGAAGGTTTTTACTGCGGATAAAGGCCCTAATTAGTTAAAAAAAACAATGCATCAATTACCATACGGTCACCAGTATTTTTGCCTGTCCTTCAACTTCAGATCTGGTATATTGTATGAATGCGAGGCGGTTTTTTCGAGAAGGATTCTCGTATGAGACAAAAGCAGTAGTGGACAATTAATGGCGAGGTTAGAGGTTAACTGTGCATATTCATCTTTTGTGAGCAGCAGGACATACACTGCTCGAGTGGTCAGTCTGCAAGAAAGCCTATAATGCAATTATGTCGACATATTGACGGCGGGATCGCGGTCATCAAAGAGGGTGACGACAAAAGCTCATGGTCGCACAGGACACAATCGCCACGCATCTGTGTGTGCCAACTGCATAGATCGCTCGTGCCTTTCAAGTGGACTAGTGAAACATGAGATATTAAAATGTTTTGTGCAGGGTGGCGCTACATAACATAGGCTTTATTTTTTATGCGCCATTGCCACTAATTAAGCATAAAAAAATGAACCTATGTTAGTTTTAATGAAAAAAAAAATCGAAGACCATAATACGATTTTCTAAATGTACCCAATAATCCCAATTCGAAAGAGTAAGGGCTAAATATGGGTGCTCCTACTGCCTCTAAATTAGTTTCTGTTTCCAACTGATTTTTCCCCGTGTCAATCCAGTAGCTCGAACGTTAGAAATCAACAGCAACATATTGTTTTTCCATGTACCGGTTAATTCTGACCGAGCTAGGACTTTCTGCGTCGCTATCACAAGTGGTTGTTGTTATACCAAGCATGAACAATATAGCCAGGATGTTCACCCTTCCTAATCATGATCGGGCACGGAAAAGTTGAGCCCGTTATTTTAGTTCTCAAATTATATTGGGCATCCGACTTGACCAGTGAATTACGTAGCAGCTCCAAGTTTACGTTATAACCGAGAAAAAACGAGACACAATCATACAAGCAACGAGTATTCCGGCGTCATTGAAAAAAAATTGAATGAGTTTATTTAACCAAGACGCTTCGAGAAGTGGTCTTAGGGTAAGAAGGAGCAAAAAACGGTGGGATGAAAATAAGGCAGAGCCGAAAAGGAAAAAGTTAGAGCCTAACCTAGCTACAGTATGAGACCTACCCGCACTGCCCACGTCGCTACCTCAATACAGCTGCAGTACGGAGCCCCGTTGAAACGCGATAGGTCATTATATTTAATTATTCCTCACATTATACTCTTTATGTTATATAATATACGTTTATAAGAACAACCATATAAGGTATGAATAAGAGAATAAAAGAACCGGCGGCAAATAAGACAATAGTCAGCCGAGCAATATCTCTTCGTATAGAAAGCCAGAAGCATTCAGCTTGTTGGATATGTGTTGTACTGAAAAAAATTAATCTGAATTAATTAATCTGAAAATTTATTAAATGTTTGCATCAGGTAAATTTTTGAACAGATTTCAAGAACTTAAACATGTTAGCTTACTCTGTAGCGATATTTGTGACGTACTTGCGGTGTAATATATAGCGTCTATAAATTGAACATGTTTGTTTCGCCTCAGAGCTCAACATTTAACGCAATTAACGGTCACAGTCGTTCACAGAGCACACGTACAATATGTGATTACACCCGGTTTTAAACTTTTATTATAACTTTATGTTGAATGATTACACGCTTTAACAAGTAATAAATTAACCGTGGTTAATGCTCATTGTATACCAAAACTTAAAATACAGTTATTGTCGAAAACAATAAGGGATTCTCCACGTAATCGGTCAAAAAAAGACTGAAAATACAATTATATTGTAGTCGATCAAAATTGTGAGTGACGTAAATAAAACACATCATGCACGTAATAAATTCACTGAACAATGTATAACTAATATTGTTTAAAAATGAATGCAAGTTTAATCTGTAACAATCTTCTGAAGGTTATACCAAAGAATTATTAAGACAATAAATGATTCGTCAGGTTTTTTTAAGCACTGAAGTATTAAAACATTAATCACTAAAATGTATACAAGGTTAAATCCTAAGGTCAGTTAATCTATATGATTAAATCTTAACTGACTTCATTCTTAGCCAATCAGGCAAACGCTAGTTTTTCACGGGAGCAGGTACTGGCCGCATGAACACGTATATTTTATAATAAAAACAAAAATATTTTATCCTAAAAATGCTAAAAAAAATTTATAATATAATTTAGGTAAACTGTACGATCGAATGCGTAAGTTTAGAGACATCGCAGCCCTCTATATGATTACAATGAAAATTTGTAAAAACTTCTGTTTTTTGATGAATAACATTTGATAAGCGAACTTAAACCTGCGACTTACTATATAATGTGTTACAAATTGGACGTTAGGAGCAATCAATACGAACGTATGTATACATGACTCTTTAAAGCGACTAAAAGAAATGTGCTTTACGGGCCTGAAGTCATGTGTAAATTATGACATTACAAGACTGTTTTTTAGGAATCAGTAGATATTTAAATGTAATAATATCTATTAATCATTCTTAAAATTGGACACTTTCAACCAATTGTAAAATTTTATTCAGAGATTATCCATAATTACTCTATGAAAAGATTCTTGTAGAAATGCATCGGCTATATAGCAAATAATTTCAAACATTTTCGGTTATTTGCTGTGTAGTTTAGATAGGGTTCACATAATCACCATTCAATACACACATACACACACAAGTCCTTAATAACTTTTTTCGTCAACTCATTCTTTTGATAGGAAGTCCATAAATAAATAATAGGATATTTTTAAACTTGAATCTGTTTTGCGGGTCATCTTGCAAACTACAAAAGTACTTAGTACAAATGAAAACGAACAAAGAAACACTTGTGTTGGGAGCACAATAACGAACATTTCATTCAAACCAACACGTGAAATTTTTCCCTCTCTCTCTCTTTTAACGATTGAAGTCTCATTATCATGATAAGGTTAATCGCCATTCTTCGCAATGACCCAGCAGCGTCCTGTTGACCGTGGCAGGATCTCTATCAGGGATATCCATATGGGTGCGTGCCGGCTTTAGGGTGCAAAGAAATCGCTAATGGATCTTTTGACCTGACCAATAGGATTCTTACTGTTGGATTGAGCACGCAATGCGGGCCTACATAGCTTTTTTAATCTAGGTAATCAATTGTCGTACAAAGAAGACTAGTTATATTCTACTGCAGTAGTAAGTAAAACATAGAAATTCTGGAAATGAAATACCTTTACATGGAGCAGAATTTTAATGTACAAATATATGAGTATTCATAGGGAGTGATCGAGTGACTTAGTGGATTTCACTTAGAGTTGATTTCTTGCATTGAATAATTTATTAATTCTCCCATAATTCACAAATTATTGTCTTAATTTTATTCAAAACACTAGAGGAAATGCAATCATGAAATTTTGGCAAGTTTATTTGCTTCTACTATGCCTCTCACTTCCAAGCTCACAAATTTTAAATCAGTAAAAAGACAAAAAAATTTAGCACCTAAAAGCACTTTCGAATTATTATTTTCATTGTGACTTTTATGTTGATTCAATTATTGATAGTACGGTAATTATGACAGAGTATCGTATCTGACAGTTTTTTTGAAAGGTTTGTAGATTAATTTTTCGAGCATTACATATAAATTGTATGTTGTATTCTCTTTATGTAAGCGCAACGCTTATCTCATCTGTGATAAGCTATCACAGACGCACCATTACAGAATCCACCCTTCCATCGTGCGTTGAACAACGTCTCTCCTTTTCCACATCACCTCACCGTTACGTTCATTTCAAACTACCATTACGTAACACTATACCAGTTTCATTACGACGCTCAAGTTACTTAGTCCACATTGGAAATAAAAAAATTTTACTATTTTGTGAAAATTAAGGAGATTTGATATCATTAAATAACCACCTTTGCGTGCATCGTTCACACCAACGTACACTTTCAAGAAATAAATTTTATTGTCGATTGAAAACTGTCTAGTTTCTAGCTATACAACTACAGTACTACATACGACCGCGGCTGCTTGAAACAATTTTTTTACTTCAACTTAGATTCCTAACTGAAGTTAAATCTACAAATTTTGAGGCGCGTTTTCGGCACGAACCATAAACTTTTACCATTGAAGTTGTTTTCTTACTCAAAAATGTTTAGGTAAATTTTCCGCTTAAACAACTGGACTGTGATAAACGACAAAAATTTATGTTAATTGTGCATCAGTGCGCATGATGCTGTTTAAAGGACGTGTAACGGACAGTGGAATACATTGATCTTTGCGAGCAGGGGAGTGTGTGGAACTGGGCATCTCGATCGGGGAACAGGGTAATGTAGTTATCGAATGAATGTAAGAGATTTTAGCGTAGAAAAATGAGCAGTGTAGGATCAGTAAACACGAGGTATCAGAGGAGAGTGAAGTCAGAGCAGGTCAGCGTCGGAAGCAAAACACTTTTGAAACAAGGCAGGGTATGGATCTACGGTAAGTAGATGCAGGTCAGTCTAGGAAGGAAACAGTGTAAGACACAGTGGAGGGAGCAGGGCAGTGTAGGGGGAGCACAGTGTAGGGAGCAGGGCAGTGTAGGGGGAGCACAGTGTAGGGAGCACGGCAGTGTAGGGGGAGCACAGTGTAGGGAGCAGGGCAATACGAAGAGTAAGGCAGTTTAGGGGGAGCTCAGTGTAGGGAGCATGGGCAATATAACGAGTAGTGTGGTGTAGGGGGAGCACAGTGTAGGGAGCAGGGCAATATGACGAGTAGGGTGGTGTAGGGGGAGCACAGTGTAGGGAGCAGGGCAATATGACGAGTAGGGTGGTGTAGGGGGAGCACAGTGTAGGGAGCAGGGGCAATACGAAGAGTAAGGCAGTTTAGGGGGAGCTCAGTGTAGGGAGCATGGGCAATATAACGAGTAGTGTGGTGTAGGGGGAGCACAGTGTAGGGAGCAGGGCAATATGACGAGTAGGGTGGTGTAGGGGGAGCACAGTGTAGGGAGCAGGGGCAATATGACGAGTAGGGTGGTGTAGGGGGAGCACAGTGTAGGGAGCAGGGGCAATATGACGAGTAGGGTGGTGTAGGGGGAGCACAGTGTAGGGGGAGCTCAGGAGGCACATGGCTGTCAGGAATGTGGCTGCACGAGCTTGGTCCGCTCGCAATTGCGAGTTCCATGAGCCGCTGCATGTGCTGTGCGTTCGATCGAGGTTCTTTGACCAAAATCTGTTATTGCTTCTGTGTCTTTAAATCAATTCCTATTTAGATTGCGAGAGAAAGTGATAAATGGTTTATGGCACATAATAATAATGACGTAATGCCTAACTGGGACCAATAGCCGTCTCCAATGAGCAAGAAATTCCGTTATAAATCCATTCAAAATATGCCACTCATTTCGGTGCCACGTCTGAAAAAGTGAAGGGATCACTCGCATCAGAGCACGGTCAGATCAAGCCATATTAGGTGCTGTCCATTCGGCAGTGGTTTGTAATTCAAGCAGCATTAATTAGACCGTCATCATGCATGTAACGCAAGCATTCAACGCTTGGACGAGTATTAAATGTTGATACACAATTAAGTATGCTTCGCTGAGTACAATGTTTATACACAAGTATGCTTCGAAGAGGACAATGTTTATACACAAAGCTCAGTGATTAATTTGTTGTGATTCAAATCGTCACAATATGATAAATCCTCAAATCATTCACAAATAAGATGCTGATGAAATGTGCCTGCCACTCCTATAGCATCAATTCATTTTTAAAACTTTATTAATTTTCTTATACTCCTCTATATAAACGTGAAGTTCATATGCTTATTTGAACCTGTTTTAGTAATGAAAGCATTATGTACCAAACCAAGTTTTTCATTTTTAATGTGCGGTATTGACAATTGGAACGAACACTCTAGATGCATCTGCTTTTAAAAGGACATTCTCTATTCATCGATTAATTTCTCCAGCAAGTGACTTCTAACTCGCATTCAGAAATACGTCGTAACGTGTGAAAATTGTATTCTAGCTGTAGAAACAACGACTGCGCTTGGTGAGTGTGTCCATGAATGCGTTTCGAAGACCTTGTTATCTCATTTCAAAGTAACCGGTGTCCAATTGTGGTAGATTCCTGCGTCGTTCTCTCCTCCTCCTCCGAGTGTCCAGCTATGCCACCCCACCTATAGCAAGGGAGGGCGCTGTCCTCCCCTATACATAGCAGTATATACCAGAGTCATTATTTCCATATTTTACAGCCAAGACCGATATTCGTGAGATCCTAAATAAGTGAAAAAGTGCGAGGATTACATGGTAAACGTGTTACACATGCGGCCGGGTCTTTTTAATGATATCATTACAATTAATTTCAGATATACATTTGTCAGATAAATACTCTTCCGATAGTCTTCTTACACAGCCATGTTAGCAGTCACTTGAAGCCTACGAGAGCTCTCATCGAATATCATTTAATTCATCTTTTACCCAATTTCATTATCATTAAAGATCATTTGACTTGGTGTCTTTTATTTCGTGCTGCGCAACTAAATAATTGAGCTCTCCAAAGTACATTACTTGCATGGCAAAGCAAAGAGAAGCTTGTTTAAGTAGAATAATTCAAGTTAATATAAAGAGCTCTTTAAAAGCCACCTTTCCTCAGACGATTCTTCGTCACTTTTGAAAGATCATTAACAGCATTTAACAATTGACGTGCTCGTATTCTTGAATGTTGAAAGATTTCATGCCGTGCATAGAAAAGAGTTCCTGAATTTACATCAGGTTTGATACCTTCGTATTTATTTAGTCATTCTGCGTTCCTACAATGCAATCTAATTGCTTGGTAAGAAAGTATTACGTAAGGAACAACTGATAATGTGGAGAAATGTTGAAAAATTCGAGCCTGCCAGCCCAATTATATCTATAGATTATAGACGAATGCACCGCAAGCGTTAATTTAAGAGTCGAAGCGATAACTCGTCACCTAATATGCTCATAATACTCATGCATCAAAAAAGTAATTGGTGTAAAGAAGAACGACAAATTAAACATGTTAATGTGAAAGGGAAGCAGCAGTCCTTCTATTTATACTGTATAAAGCATTGATTGTGTGAGTCACGTAGCTCGAAAATTGTAATTCAAAAGGTGCATGACATCCGTAATACGCATTGTTCCCATTGAAGTCTGAAAATAACCCCAATTTCGTTATACCTTCAGACGGGGAAGAAAGTAGAAGACGGGGCCTCCCGTCTTCTATAAAAGCGAAACTTTCAAGATCGAACCATATGCATCCACATTTCGGGATTTTACATATACTATAATAGTATAGTACAATTAATGAACCAAATCGGGACTTCTTCGAACAAACCAGCAGCAAACTTATATGAGCGGATCAAACACAACGCAGAAACTTTTGCACAACTGACACATGTAACGCAATTATAAATGGATCTACATGAAATTCAGAACATAAATAATTATTAGCAATGCTGCGCGCAGGAAGAATGATTACAAATTTGTGCGTTATTTTGTTTTCGATTAAAGCGGAAAAACATATCGTTCTATATTGCCCAACTGACCACCGAACAGCTCGATCGTAAGTCATGCAGGTGAGTTCGGAGAAACATAGATCATGTAGGAAACAATCATATAGATCAAAATTGAAGGTGATAGCGCACTTATACGAGATGTTTATGGATTAAGTATACAAATTCTCAATTTAGGCCTACCTGCATGTGGTCTGATTTGATTAACTTGCTTTATAACCTATCTGATCACATTTCGTACGCTCGAATTATTTCTAATCAAGCTGCTTAATGAGGGTAGATAATGAATTCTTATGAAAAAACCTTTTTAAGCAGGTATATATCTAGAAGCTAACATTGGATCAATGATTTGACAATGTTCGCTAAAGTGCTTTAGAATACACTCTTGAATTGCTTTATTTGGCAACACTTTCTCCTTCATATTCAATCAAGATACGTTTCATACCTTACCTTTCGAATTTCACTGATCACGTATGAAATTTGTGATCACTCTGTTCAGGTTTCTGTGATAAGTGGCGTTTGAATAGTACGAGATGGAACGATGATAAGAAGTTGTACTCTATCGTATAGAATGCTTGCTGTCGATCGAGTGACCATACGATATGAACATTGTATGATTAATCAGTGCATGTGCGTCCATGAAATCTTTCATCTTTGCGTGTACCACGAGTCCATGATCTTCGTAATCTATTGAAGTGAAATCGTGGAGTGGCAAGTTGAATAATTACAGTGCAAGTATAAGTAATATTGCATGCGAGTAAGCTAGTGAAGATGATATGGATATCATACTATTGAAGGTCAGACGCCTGCTTAAATATAGGTACTTCTGAATTCAGATTGAACTCGGTTGCTGAATTCGGGCGGCTGTTTACATGACGAGTGGCGACTTGGATTTGTGTCGATATCTGGCTTTTGATATGAAGCCATTTCAGTATATTTTCAATTTCTTGATTGAAACCATGGCTGTTCCAGTATTGGTTGCTCATTAGGGAATTTGTTTCGTTGGGGAGAATTCAGGGAGAATCTAAGTAAATTTCACACAAATTTATTAGTGATGACTTTGGGAGACTGTACTTCAGCCTCTAGGCTCTTACTGCATCATATGCTAGGCTTGGTCCATTCGGCACCCCCACCGAAAGTGAGGAATTTATCTGCGGCCTGAGCTGGGTAGTCCTACCGCTTCGTAGCGCTGAGCTCCTCCTCTGTAGCCGACGCTCCGCCTTCGTTACTTCATCTTAACTCGTCAGTCGCATGCTGGCAGTCTTGAAAATTAGTAAACTTCTACTCCGCTTCTTTGTTGGCAGTAAACGCGGTACTAGCCGGTCGTGATTTTAATTGGTGTTCTTGTTTTGTTTAGGTTGTTACTTGATCAATTATGATGTCGAAGTTATACGTAGGTAATCTACCTACCGATGTCACAGAGGACGCTCTAAGAGAGTTATTCTCTCAGCATGGCGTGTCAACATCCAATGTTTTGGTGAAGAGGGGCGGATACGCCTTCATCGACTGTTCAGATTCCACTGAAATAGATCAGGTTGTTTCATCACTGAACGGTGAGTTTGCCAGGAACTAGCTGAAATTTTAAGTATTCGAAGTAGTACACGTGATCGCTAAGGCTTGATAACCATAGTTCAAACTATGTCGACCTGAGACTTAGTGTTGAACCTCTAGTCAACCTGAGGCCGGGCCTTAGCGCTAGCGAAGCAATTTTATTTTTGCAAATGTGCGTCATTTTTAATTTCCACCATGGTCACTCAGCCTCACTCGCATCAAGCCGATGCTCTGTGCATAATAGGGTGTTAAACTTTATCATTTATGTGGTCGATACTTTGATTTTGAGAATCAGTAGGTACTCTCGATGAAGTAGGTAGCGAGTTGGAATGATTTATTTTGAGTTTTTCTTCATACCAATGCGTTAATACCCTGTTCCATAGGGTTTCGATTAGTAGCAGCAGTGTTGCGAATCCAAGACAAGGTTTGTGGCAAAGTAGCGTAGGGTGGACGGGCTTGGGTGGATTCCTCTGCGGATGGGGGAGGTAGGGGTAGCGGGCACACGGGCCACGGGGAGAAGTGAGGTCGGACTTATGCTCGATATATGGACACGAGCTGAAGCTAACGACGTAACCAATAAACTTCCGTTAATTTCATAGAGAAGTTTGATAACGCAGGTGAGAAAATTCGACATGCCCATGACTACGTGAGCATTCATAAACTAACGTTACGTGCGGTTTCTACCGGCAGTCTACCATGTGGCGTTATGATTTTAGCCTGTTCCTTTGCTGAAGTCAACGCTCACATCGATTCTCCAATTTCTCCTTTTCATTGTATAGCCCCGTTTTGACGTTGAATGTCAATCCGTTTTAACACTTGTACATTTATGCTTAACTGGTCAAGTTATCAACGATCGAAACTCCATTTGTTGCATGTTGAGCGAATGCTTCACCTTCAAGTTCATTGCAGTAGTCGCAAATATACGCAATAACGATTACTGATTGCATTACGTTACGTAATCAATGTACGGATGAAGATCCAATCGACGTTAATACAATATTTTTGACTTTGACTTATTTTTAAGTACACGTCGAGATCATCGTTGAAAGCCTTTCCTTCCACTGAGGCTTCCAGCAATCATCTTGTATGTATGTGCTTTTGTCAAACTTGAAGGCGCTCAATCTGAAGCACTATAAATGGTTGTACTTGCTAGACGCTATAATGATGGCTCGTCTTGCCAATAAGGTGCGAATTTGAGCTTGTCGAAACCTCGTGACTGTTCATGGCCTATCCTAACCGAAATTCCAGACCTTACCGCCTTTGTAATTTTTTATCTTGGGCTAGTTTGCATGCCAAGGTGCTACTAGCATTAGGTTCAGAGCTTGAGCTACTACGTAATGCTGTTTTAATGGTTCTAAATTGGAATTCTTATGAACCGGCCATCCGACCTGAGCCGCAATAAGTTTCTTACTTGGACTAGCAGCCTAGCACTAGCTTTCCAAACTTCTGCGTCAATGGTGTACTGTAGACTGCAGAGAAACTATGGTCTGAGTTATCAGCTCGTTTTGAACACGTAGGATAGTTAGAGGATCACCAATCAATTTAAATGTGTCGTCTATTGTAGGAGATTGTTCTTACTCCATACCTTAGTTTTTCACTTCATTCCATACCTTAGTTTTTCTTAGTTTCAGTGCGAATTTCTCTAATCATTGAACCAAGAAGCGACACTACAAATTTTATTAATCGTAAAATCAAAGACCATACTGACATCACATCCGGTGTCTTGTACATTTCAAATGGTGGATATAGAGCTGTTGCGACGATACCTCGTCAAGTCGTCGTTCCAAAAACGAATAAGTACCAGCAGTACGGAATGAAAGCTGATGCTCAAATTTCTACCGAGCTTATATACTAGGTATTTTCACTAACGCGTCAGAATGAGGTTACAGAATTCAGATATCAACTTGAAAACTAGAGATGTGAATCGCACCCACGACTAACGTCATGTGAGCTACCGGATTGAAATAGTGCACTAGAATTATATAGGCACTGGCGTCCTTCCCAAACTCTGAACGCAGCGGCCGGTTTTAGTCTGTGATTTTGTAGATTTCGCTTGATTAGTTGACGGAGTTTCACACTCAAACTATTCATGTTACGTTCCTAGAGCTTTGGCTACGTTGAAATGAACGGCAGGTTAGGTTCTAATCAAAGCTGAATCGTGTTAGTCCCAGCTATGCCGATTGCTGCAAAAAATCTGTTCTTACATATACGATGCTGTCCTGTGTGAATGAATTGTCTGAAATTTGTCTAAGCCTTTTAATTGCAGATTTCAGAGAGACGTTTATCGTAGGATTGAGCTTTCTGTGCAATCATGTTTGCCAGTGATATGTGGAAAGTTGACTCGTATTTATTCGATTCCTGCACTGCATGATGAAGTTCACATAACTTGACATGAAGTGCTCATGACAAGAGGTAGCGTAACAGGTCGAGCTCACGTTTTTTGAATTTCCTTCTAGGTTGTTCATATCTGGGCCACAACCTCGTGGTGGAGCCTTCAGTTGCTGGTGGTGCTGCAAAAAAATCACTGTGAGTAAAAATAGACGTAATGTAAGAAATAAAGTATTATTATGGGACGCCACCGCATGAAGCTCTCGCTTTAATTTTGTATAGATAGCAGTGTATATTGTCATTAGTATTTTATGAATATAGCAAAAATTTTTTATCCTAATGCGTCCTTGCTTAGTTATTGCTTCATTTGTCTTACTGTTATTTTAGTTAAGGGGCCAAACGTATCGTGAATATCGTTATTACGCAAAATTCACAAAATCGATGTGGATATTTGAAATCAATGAAAATGGAAAAATTTTCCCCAGAAGGCAACGAGCCAATGACTTCCTGTGCGCATTCTGTCATGCGAAGAAGCCCTGAACAGACCGCTTACTCTCTCGATAGGTCATTTCAATCGAGCACTGCCCCTTGGCGGTCCACTCGATGTATAACATCCATTGCATTCAAAACTCAACGTATTAGACATGATCACAGGCGTCAATGTGGCCTGGTATTTTTATCGCAAACTGCAGTGATTTTAGCAAGTTCCTCCAGGGAAGTTGAATTTGAAAGAGCTGGTAGACATACGAAGCCTGGGACAAAATTTATTGTCCGTTCTCCAGCGGTTCTGATACTATTCGACCAAAGCCAGCGGGCGGTAAACTCTATGCGGTATACTGGCGAATTTGGGAAACTCTAAACTGTGGGACGCAGCATACTGGTGTAATTTTTTTTTTTGCCACAGGTGCCATTAACTTGTGTTGTACAAACGGGTACCTAAACGTAGTAGTGATAAAGTACATTACAAACGACATAACACTCGTCAGTATCATACCCGTCATTTTGAATTTCGGTAAATACTGTACATTGTTTTGATGGACAATGCTAGGTCTTGAGACCTAGATGCTTGAGATGTGAATGTTTAAAATGAAACTTTCATTGTATACTTCCAATTTTTCTAGCCGAAGGTTCCCTTTCATATTATACGTGGTTTCTGATACCATGTAACCATGCAAATGAACTTTTCTACTGTCGATGGCTTTTAATTGAGATTAGTCGCATTAAGAGATACGGTACTGATGAAACGAGTCTACTTCACAAGTTGAAATGGTCCATAAGCCATGCATGAACGAAAACTGAACTTGTGATGAAATAAATTTCCATGATTAATTATTAGATGATCTTCGCAGGTTTTAACCGTTCTGATAGTACTGTGTTGTGAATATCGGATCGGACTTACCTTGCCCCGATCCCGTTTGTTAAATAAAAATTTTCGCCAAATTGGGGTGCCCTAGCTGTAATTGTGCACCACGTCTGAATGTGTTGCCGATGTGATAGAGATGTAACTAAAATTTAGTTGAACGGTCAGAAACGGACGATTTCAGTGCTCTCTATATAGTCAGATTTACTTTCCATCTAAAATGCATACGACTTTTGAATTCACGACCTTTTGACGAAATGACGAACCTAATTTTGTTTCGACGTAATTGGCCTGGATGGAAAATTCTAGCAAAATGCAAGTTTTTTACGTCAAAGGAGGTCGCGGAACTTGAACTTGAACTTGAACACTTCCGATCCGCGATCGATCTTCTCTATAGGAGATTCTGTGCACGTGCATTCTCGAGTCAATATTGACTCGTGTTCCTGCAACATGATTCTATATTCTTTCCTCTTAAGAATTCCATAGAATAGCAACGATGCCAAGTCACTTTGGATGGAGATGTCGAAAATATAGAATGAGAAATAATCCGTGACAATAGAAAGGTTAAAAATTCACCCACAGGAGAAAGCCGTTGGTAATTCACTTGATTTTGATTTGTGAAGCGCGTGTGGCTCCTGCATACTAGATTTCTTCAATATGAATATAGAGCAGACTATTGATCTTCTGTGTTTGCTTGCTTCTGATTTTGAGAAAGCGTATTAACCAAATTATCTCAGATTCTTACATAAATTACTTGTCTTATTGTCGATTGATTTTAGTTTTAATTAAAAATATACCTTCTTAATTTGTAGCTTTGTCAACGTGTTACGTGACAAGATTATATTGAGCTAGTTTTTATGGGAATGATACTTTTGCCGTGTTGTTCAGTTCTAACAAGTGGCAGTAATTAAGAAGGAATGGAATAGAGTGAATAGAATCATTTATTCTATTTTCCACAAAAATGACATCGTTTGGTCCCTGTACTACTACTCCGAATGAGTCCCGATCTCCTAAATAATTTATAGGTTATGCTAGGGGCTCTGCTGCCCTTAATCAATGAAAGAAAGCGGACAAGGCGATGAGTTTATAGTTTCTTGCATTTTTAGCGCATTTTCTCATTTATGGAAAAAATGCACTATTGTGATCGCCATGTCCGTCCGTCTGTCTGTTTGTCTGTCCGTGACCTCAAGTTTTCGCCGACGAGAAAATGCGCTCTGTCACTCACTGCAGCGAGTACTGCAGAGTTATATTTTTTATCTTGTTCCACGCCAGTCAATGGTTAACTACCGACCTGTGTACCTGATGGTCGCGCGTTCCTTCTTGCAGATCCAGATGGTAACCGTCTGTGGTACGATAAATTTTGAAACGTATCTGAACTCTCCGGCCATATTCCTAAATAAGATCAAACCTTTTCTGAGGAAAATCAGATTTATGACAGAATGTGATGTATGTATTCATAAAGGCTTTAAGATAGAATAAATTTTGTTGTAATGTTGGTCATAACATTCGTCAGATAGCAAACGGGTAACGCAGCTTTGAAAGGTGCCGAAAACATCCGTTGAGTTAGGGAGTTAATATTTGCTGCAACGTGACGCGGCTTGGTTCGTATCGTCAGACGTGCACCGCCATGCGCTCAGCTGAGCGTTTTTAGCACCGCTACGTGCCGGTAAGCTGACAGAGAAGACAACGTAGATGGCGCCACTTGTCTCACTCATTGTTTGAACCCTTGTCACTTATTTCATGAGGGATAATGAATTTATAGTCAAGGGTATCGGTATAGTATATCGATGAATGATCACGCTACTGGAATAGACTCAACTTTCCCGAAGTTGATTCGAACTCGAAAATATCGTTCATGAATTATCGCATGAGCATCACTTTAGTTTGAATGACAAAAATTGTGAAATGTGTAAATGTAGCAGAATGTGAAAACTAATTGCTAATATCAAGTTTTCCTTGCGATAAAGATGTGGAGGTTGAAGTATAGAGCTG
Organism: Hyalella azteca; assembly: GCF_000764305.2. NCBI lineage: Eukaryota > Metazoa > Arthropoda > Malacostraca > Amphipoda > Hyalellidae > Hyalella > Hyalella azteca. The sequence goes on along the minus strand of NW_025947027.1, from coordinate 68,430 downwards.
TCTATAAGTCCCCAAGGCTGCAATCTTGTAATCAGGCATGTAATGCAATCCTGAGAGAGACAAGACAACAACTGCATTGGATCCTTACTGGATAATTGTGAAGGGCGTTTTCCATCTCTCTCTTAACTTTTCATTACGCTTGGCGTTCGTAAAATCCTGCATCTGGCAACGTGCAGAACGCAACAGCGAAAACATGGCTGCTGCTGCCGACGCCACCGCTGCCGCCGCTGTACCAGCTTCGCTTCCCCTGTATTAGGTTGCCAGTTGTGGGCTGACTCTGCCCCATTGCACTTGCCGGTGTCAATTTTATGTTGTAGGGTTTTAGTTTTTGCTAAAAACTTCTTTGTACTGCGTTGCCTCTTTGAGTTCCGTTAATATATTTTAGACCGTGAAATATAACATTTGATCTAAGCTAAATTCATTTTTGCGATGAAGTAAGAACACAGTTAGTTCTTCCGGTGGAGCTCTTCAGTGGATTGCTACGTCATTTTAGTCTTTCTACAGTCATGGAGCATTACAACGATGAAAATGTCTACTCCCCTGAAAGGTGCTTCTTACTACTTCGCTACTTGCAGCTTGCTGATAGACTCGTTCTCTTTTCCTTAATTTAGCGCTTATCACTAGCATTTTGAATTGCGATAAGACAATATGCTAGTAGATAATCGGCGGCGAAAGGCGTTTTGGTTGGACGAGTTGCCAAGTGCAGCAGCATTCTTGCAATAGTGTAAAAATTGGACAAACATGAATTGCTTGAGGAAATTTAAAGAAAAAAAAAATTTGAATTCTAACATTGCAGAATTAGAGGTATAGGGTATAGCGGCTCGCAAATAATGATGTGGTAGATTTTTCATTCCACTGATAAGATGATAGTGTAGCTATAGCTATTTTCAGTTAGAAATGCTTAACATGGCAAGATGTGAGAAATTTGTTGCTTGAACTATTTGGTGATAATAGTAGACTTGCGAACAGAATCAGAGCTGGGAATCGGATTTTTCGTAGTATAACTAGTATTGTGATATGAATTCCGGAGAGATCATTACATTACACGACAGTTTGGCAAGGACGACGACGTGATGAGTAATACAGATGCATTTGCTGCAGTTGAAAGCAGTGTGTCAATTTCTGTCGCAAAATTTAGATGGAACCAAGGAGCGCCTCGATAAAACACACGCTATTCGACCGTTCATTTGACTGCGCAGCTGTGCAAGATGTACATATTCCTCATCAGATTTCTTGTCGTATTTAGTCGCCTTGAATTGTACCAGCTCAGCTTTTTATAGTTGCATTCCACTTGAATACGCCTTATTCCCTCCCACTTGGCAGTAAACTTCTTGCCTAATTTATTTCTCACTACTAATGATCGGCTACGATTTTATTAACTATGCGCCTTGTGCGACACGCTGCGTTTTTGGCATGAATTCTCGTTCAGGAGCAACGTTAAAATTGCCCGTTACTTCAGCCGAGTAACCCGAGTTATGTTCCTTGGAGCGTCAGAGGAAGAGTAGCACCGTTAATGCTCGGGCCAAGATGCGGCAGGTTCCATGGCACTAATTTTTATTGCATTACCGAGCCCAGTCGAATTCCAGCCTTCGTAGCCAACCTCCGTAGCATTCATTGACGCAAGTCCTGATTGACCGACAAGAAGCCTGTTACGAACAGGTATTCTAGCTGTCAGAGTCAGACTTTACCAAAGAATCCACCATGTGTCGATGTTCGCTAGTACTGATACTTAGTTGATGCAACAGCTCCACGGTTTGATCCTTGAATCAGTCGGTGTGCACTTTACTTGAAACTGTTGTAGGATATATTTCAGAACTTAATATTACATATCTTCAGAACATGATTTTGAATCTTTAACATGGTTTACGGCACAGCTTGAAACAAAACTAGAGAAAAAGATGAACGTTCTTTGACATCATTGAGACAAAATCAACAAAGTTATTCAATTTTGCATTAACGAGCTTTTCACTTGGAAGTTTTAGTCGTTCGTAGTCCATTACATAGTCCGTTCAACATGTACAGGAGCTGTTTACTCCTGACGTATATGCATATTGAAGATGACGCTGGCCCGCAGTTCGCTATCGATCGGTTGCTTGTCATGGCGTTCTAAAAAATAGCAAAATTGGAACTCCTGCTCGCTACTTGCCCGCGAATTTCGTGGCAAAAATGGCATCATTCGCATAATTTCGTCTGGAATAATCACGGTGAAATAATCTCTAACTATGATCAAAGAAAAATTCCAACGTTAAGATTTTCTAAAACATCGCAGTACGATCGCACGTTAATGATCCACTCTAGCCATTTCTTTCCCAGAGTGTTAGTCACCAATTGAATGGTCTGTCGTCACGACGCCGCTCTAGATTATATAGCATAAGCTCTAAATTTAAAGATGCATTCCAATAATGTAGCTGGTATTTCTACTATTGCATACCTAGATTTGCAGCATACGTTCCGTCTGGTTTTGCTGTGCAATCATTGCTACAAACCCTTCAAAGGCCTCTCAGCAACATCGTCGAGACTTGGCTGCCGGCCGGCGACTCTACTGCCCCCGTTTGCTGGCCTCGTAGTGCCTAACATACGCTGCTTATCTTCCTGTTCTCCTTTCCTCTGAAACAGCACACAATGTTTCAAAGGCTTTTTTCTTAAACTTCTGGTAATTACATCTCAGACGTTTAAAGATAGTTCTTAGATTAACTACATCGTATTGACGTTGGTAATGAATTCTTCAGAAGTGGTGATCAATCTTGATCATGAGCAGCTCTATTTCAATTTTAAGAATTAGATGCCCATTTTTCTTGAAGACTGTGAAAGTTGCCGTTGGAGGACGGTTTGTGGCCAAGCTTCTTGATTCGCATTTTTGCACTATCTATATTTTTGTGCTAACCTAACGGCGTTGACGGATTCGCACGTACGTGGCATCTGCTCCGAGAGTCTGTTGATGGTGTTACAAAATCAAATCCAGTATACAACAATCAAAGTTCTATATAAACGTGGATTACTCATTCATATCGGTTTTGTCTGGTGTAGAGAGACTGACCATACATAACTGTCCTAGCGGGATGTTCAATGCTGTCATGGTCTTGTTTATACTCTATTTTGGACGCTGCACTTGATGCACGAGCGTATAAGTTCCAAGATTTAGGTGCGGATGACGTCACCAGAGACGCTGTGCATGCAGCAACATGGCAATCTCGGTGCCGATGACCCTGCTTCTCCCTAGCGTCGGTGCGTCAAGAATGTTGCTGCGGCTAACACAAGCTGCTGCCATTGCTGCCGCTGCCGCCGCTCCCAGCCATTCATTGTAGACCGGGTTGCTTTTTCTGCTCCACCAAAGGCTGTGGATGGAGTTGCGTGCGTAGAACTTAGTCGTCATGCCTCTGCTTTCATGAAAACTGCCAACCTGAAACTTTTTTTATAGTTGTGTATAAAGAGTGCGTTCAGTTTTAATCTAATCAAATACGATCTTTTAATCAAATACGATAATCAAAACGGCTCAACTTGGTAAGGATTAAATGTGGTGGAGGCAAGCGGTAGTACGAAATGAGTTCAAACGCTATAGCTATGGTTGACTTAAACTAGTACGGGGACCAACTTTTGGAACAATTGATGTTGTGTGTCCTTTCATAGATGATACTGACCTTTTATAATGTTTGGAAATATTAAATTGGCATTTCTGCTAGGTAATACTTTCTGGAATGAAAATACTTTTGATTTTTTGGTAACCAAGAATAGATTACGTCCATTATTCTAAATAGTGTTAGCTAATAACCTTCTGTGCAATTGGGCGCTTGTATAACCAAACCGAAAATTTCTCGGTTCACGTGCCAGAATCCTATCGTGGTCAGCTTTCCCACAGCACAGAGACAGGATGCGGTGCTAGATCCACAGCACATCTACAGTCGTGAAGCATGGCCCAGAGGGTGCGCACCGATGACGCAGGCTACCCGCATGTCTGTCCTGCGTATTGTCTGTCTTCGAGCCTTGACCCAGCTAGCTATTGATGCCTGCAGCTCTTATTCCGCCTCAACCGACACCGCTTCAGAATATTCTGAACATAACTTTGTACACTACTGAAAGTTAATTCCCTCTCCGGATGAATTCAGTTGATTTTGAAGACGAGGACACTTTTATACTAAACTTTTGTCCTTCTTGTGAAGCAATTGAAATAGAACGTTGCGTCAAAATTGTATAATCGCTAGATATTTAAAATTTACCTGAAAATATTAGAAGGAATGGGGGTGGCTCCACCATCATCCACAGTTTGAAAGTTGGGTCGCAACTTTGACACCTGAGTTACTTGCACATTAACTTTGGTTACTAGTGTCAGGTTAGCTAAACACATAGATGCTATCCGTATTGGTAACATTGGTCTTGTGCTATCACCACTTGAAACAGAAATCATTCGTCAGTGTCGACTTGTATTTACTAAAATGCCATATTACTTGCATAGCGCCATCGTTCTCGAAAAAATTGGATCTGAACCCAACATAGCTCCTGAATTGATGTGCGAGATAAGTAATTATATAGTTACCAGGGCTTCAACTCGGAGTAGGCAAGAGCTAAGCTTTTGTTTTTATATTGGCCAGTATCCAGTTGCCAGAGATTTGTCCATTAGGATTACTTGGCCGGTCATTCGTATCTAGAAAAATTAATGCAAGTGTTGATACTGCTGCCTAAATAATCTAATTCGTCTCAATTACCGAATGCTGAGCCTAGCTCTCCATAGCTTTACGAGAAAATCACCGATTGCTAAACTCCGTGAGTCATTTACCCGATTACAACATAGTCTCGGTTGAACTTGAGTGGGAATAGTGATGCTAGATGCTTGTGCTGTTTGATAGCCAGTTTCTATCCTGAAGAACTAATTTTCCAAAGTGAGCACACGTCTATTGCTAGCGAGAATCTGTCCCTAAATTTGCCACCACGTTGAGGTTTCTTCCTGTTGACTTGTGGTATTACCGTAGTTCCCCTGTCGAATTGTTATCTTTTTCATTCATGACGTTCATCTCTACAATTTTGTGTGTAGTTGATCCGGAGTAGGCAAGAAAGTTGTTAATTTCATGCGTTTGATAACAATGGCTCAGCGTCTGACGGACGCTACTTGGTCCATGTGATGGACCACCTAAGAAAACGCTAGATGCTTGAGAAACGCGGACGGGATGCATGCGAGATGCATCTTGCTCCGCCCCTTGCAGCGTGCACTTCGCCACTGGCTACCCTCACGAGGCGACCGCCATCTTGCATATCCTTCAATCCGCGTTCATTTTTTGAGGCCTGTTTGGTTTTTGGCACGCTATCTCGCCTAAATCCTTGTTTTCTTCTCCTTGAGGTTGCACTGTAGCTGACCTTTAGTCAAACTATTTTCGAATCATTAAACCTTCAAAGCTTCAATCGTTCCAAATTTTCGCGCATGAATTTGAGGGGATAGACGGTTTGGCAGATTCATTGATTCCGAAGACTTGGAGCCAGTTCCCTTTTTTTATTATTATTTGAGTCTGAGGTTTGAGGGTTTTTGTCAGAGGTTTGCTTCAGAATTATTGTTTGAAACGTGGAAGTAAGAAACGCGCTCAACCCATGATACTAATATGGAGAAGCGTGCGACCGGTTGCGAGCCCTGCCATTTTAGGGGTTAAACTTTGTCTCGGTAGCCCTCTCTATACATGTGGTGCGCTATGGCACCATATATATAAATGCGATATTTAGTTTTAGTGATGTTTCAATCTAGATTAGGGAAACAGGCTTTCACAAGAATCTAGTTTACTGCAAGTTTAATAAAAATGGAAGATTGTGGCAAGAGCTAGGCTGGACTAATGTACACTTGATTTCCAATGTAGAGTTCAACGGCAAGGATATTGACCCCCTAGCTTTTATGTTGACCCTTGGTAAAATTTTCAATCTTGATAAGATTTCCCCTCCTTCTATTGTCGATTGCGATTCTTGCTGTAAATAAGCCCCATTTCTTTTGATCTAGTTTCTGACGAATTAGTTCGCTGTATCCGGTTAAGACTCGCTTGGGCTGTCAGTTCTGTGTTTAGCCTCGGCCTTGTCCCGCATGTGATCACTGATAACATTTATTTCTATGGAGCTTTAGTCAGAGCTCAGTCGTGCCTGCGCTCAGCTTCCGGTCCGTTGTAGTCGAACAGGAAACTTCTCGACCGCTTTGTGAAGCCTGTGATCTCATCACGCTTCTCACTGATTACTTCCCTCCTGGAACGTCTGTCTCTTATTCAAACTAGTTCTTTCATATTACTTGTTATAAAATGGTACGATCGCACGATTCACTCGTGCGCGTAACGGGCTATTTGAGTTTCCTAAGTTAATTTTATTCTTGATTTTTAACCATCTTGCTTGTCTTTGACTTTTTGCCTGTCGGAGAAAAAGGTAAGGACCGCAATATCTTTATTGTGCTGGATCCAAGCTCATTCTAGATCTATAGTTATAGAATCCCCGGCGAGATTTTTCTGAACCTCGACTAGAACGTTAGTAACTTTTAACAACATAACGGGTTACGTAGTTTTACAGTGGAACTTCCCTAATAACAAGTTGGTGATATTCGTTGAAATAAAAATTTTTAGGTCCTACTTTAATTTGTTTAAGGCCGATTTGATCCGTGATACACCATTGGCAGAATGTTCCATTTGTTTCATATTCAGAGACGAGGGTTAGTCACGTACAAAATTTTCAATATAATGATTAACTCTCATTACACCACGCAACAACCAATCTAGATCACGGAGATTTATATGCTTGGGTCGCAGCCTCCTTGACTATAGCGCATGTGTTTGTTCACATGAAACACAGTTTGGTGACTGTAGAACCGGAGTATATCAGCTTATCTGTTTCCGGCGACGCCGCTATCGCGTCGCACGCCTTCTAACGTGGCTAGAGACTAGCCACAACTTGCCTTCTAAGCTGCGCTTTCTGGTCCTATTTGTACCTTTCGTGATTATATAGCAGTAAAGGTCTTGAGAAATATTTGAAATTATCGATCGGTCCATTGCATTCAACTTGGTAATTGATGTGATTTGCAGTATGTATGTGCCACGAAAAGCTTGTTAGAGCAAACGGCGTGAAAAGCATCTTCAATCCTGATTAGGCCTCAAGAAGATGATAAATGTCTGATCATAATGGTCGATAATTGAACCTTGGGTGAGCGCAACCTAATTTAAAGCAGTTCATAACTAATTTCTAAACGTCGTTCTTGTCCGATCAAAACGTGGATTTTCCATCACTTGTCTAAAGGGCAGACGTGTGCTTGTAGCGAAATAGTTCATTTGTACAGGAGAAAACCCAGAAAGGTGACGTTATATTGGCGTAGCTTGCGTGTAGAAAAAGTGAAGTTGAGCGGACTGCTTAACTTCGGTTGCATGCCCACCGCCAGCCAATCCATCGTGCTGCTATAGGTAGACTTGAGAATAATTCTTTTTACATGAATACCTGTTGACTCGCTTCGGTAATTCTCATATCATTTGCTTTGGTGGTTGGATATGTCAAATTTGTTTCTATTGAACTTGCCAGCAAGCTTATGGAATTTTATGACACCTATAACTGTAGTTCTTCTCAGTAAGTTAAGAAATATTTGCACCTGCAGCTCATTTCGGGGGAAAACGTAGAAGTCTCCCCCGTAATGCTATACGTGTTAGCGTAGAATGTACCCAATGACCTCACATTGCAGTTCACTCGTGTTTAACTAGAGCGCTTCCCCTCGCTTTCGTCCCTCGCGTCACCCTCACCCGCCATGAAAGTTTCCTCTTTACGTGCTGGCGCATATAGACTCCTTGCGACCAAGCCGTACAACGGAGGCGAAAGTATTTTTGAAATAGAATTTCGATGTGGTTGCTCCATCATGGTTTCCATCAACTTGGAGATCCGTCGGCTATCCTAGTGTTCAGGTCTTGGTGATCAATTATTTTTTGCTCAAAGCGAAGTATTTACTTCTCCCTTTGGAATACCATTCATTTATACATTGCTTACGGTGTGAGTTGTTGTACTGTGCAGACTGCAGAGGTATCGGTTAGTGCTTTAGCCTTTCCAGATGCTTGTAATTTTCATCGGTGATTTACTCAGAATAAGTATTCTCTTAAGGCTGTAAGGCGCAAAATCTTGAGCAAGCATTGTTTCACGGACTAGGTATAATGTGTAGCGAATTCTTCTTTCTGTTGTGGGTTTCTTCATTCGCCTAATGAGCGGTTTTGATTCCTAGCGTACAACAGTTGTAAAACACCCTCATTACTCAATGTATATGAACTGTGCGCGATTGCGTGGGCGACGCAGCGTTTTCTATATTATTCAGACCGTAAGTTTTGCACGTGCTCTGTACGTAGACTTGGTGCGTGCGCACTGGAAGCCTTCTCGAGGGTGCGTGTGCCAGCGAGCCTCTTATATTGATCGCGAGAGTGACGCTGGCGCGTCATGAAGCCTCGACGCTTTCCTCTCTGCTGCTACCGGTTTTTAAGTTCTCTCTCTCGTGTGCCCCGGCGTTCATACACCTTCAAATTATTATTACGGCTTTTTGAAAGTTGTCAGCGTATTTGTGTAAATAATCCGGCATTAACTTTTACAAGGCTTTCGAAACGTGCAATTGAATATTCTCACTTGCCACTTAGCTTACACTACTAAATTAGCTTGCATTGATATTTTTTAGAGGTTTCTTGACCAGATATTACGAAATCACAGCAACATTAAGAATTTATTTTATAAGATTGAATTAAAGCGTGCGAGATCGTTTACTTTGTTGTTTGTATACATATTGTTGTATTAATTGACCGTTTCAAACTTTCGTTCATAGTACTTACACGTAACACAGAATCAAATTTCTTGCGCATTGCGCTGCTTTTGACTGCACAAATACATTTGATCTCTGATGGTTGGGTTCGAAAAAGCCCCAGTTGCATGTGGCAGGCGATAGAGAAGAGCTAATGGAAAGAGTTCAGGTGTAAAATAGGCGCGCAGGTGTCCGTACATCTGTGCTTCCTATCAGACGCCGCGTAGACTCTGCTCCAAAAATCTCGTAAGACCACGTCTGACTATTTAGAGGTTAGCTATTGTTAATTAACAATTAACTTGCTTTCGGAAATATGCCCAGAGTTACTTAACAAGACAACTGTGCGGTCCGTTGAAATGGAAATTTTCTTCATCTAATTGAATTGACGGTAATTACGTTGTGCATGTGTGTTTTAACCAAGATTAAACCGGCATTGCTTACTGTAAACAAGCAAGTTGGCAGTTGCTGTTCAAAGGTATTGAAAACGTTAGGCGCCATTTTCCAGCACCCGTTAGAGGATATGGCGCCGCCAGGTGCGTTAGTATTAACTAAATGTCAATCCCACAAATGCGTCGCCATTGCAAGCTTGCGCGCTCGCTCGTTCCTATAAGCGCTCGTTGAGCATTTATGTCCTGTCACCATCGCTAATATTGAAAAATGTCGGTGTGCATGGGCGCTAATTTCCGCCTATGTCTCATTTTGCTAGACTCGAGTTTATTTATTTGATTTCAATAAAATTTGAATGTGCGAAAGTATCTGTAGGGGTATAATTAAAATTATTTTCTTTTTAGGTTGGAGACGCGAGTGAGGGTGAGCGGCGTACCAGTGAACGCCCACCCTGATGAGCTCACATCTTTGTTGCAGACTGTTGGGGAAGTCACTAAAAGCGAGAAATACGAAAGCAGGGACGGACAAACTCAGGTGAGAATTCATTGAAACTTTTGAAGCGAAAATTTTCACAATTGTGTCGGTTGAAGTTATGATAGCTGAGCCCTTCACACACCGTGAAGCGATGCAGTGAGGAATGGGCTAGAGTTTATTATTCTTTGTAGTCTTGAACGTTGGAGCTGCGATATTTAGGAGTTTGCCAGGGCTACATAGTAGCAAGTGATAATATCTGAGTATAAGGTAAAAGTAATGGGCAAAACTGGTAGTTAGATGGAAAGTCTAATAGGTTCTGTGTAGTGAAAAATAGGCGCGTATGATTTTGAGTTCTGCCTCCCAAATCCTTTCCTTTCCTAAATTTTATTTATAATTAGGCCGCCGTATTATAATATTTAGATCTGTTATCAGTCTTGTGAACAGATCCATGGTCCTTTTTAAGCTGTTGTTTCCTAGTTTTGAGCGGTTATAGCTGTGCTTGTTTTAAATTAATATGGATACATTTGTACGATTAACCTAATTTCATAACTACCGGATCACAGGTAGCTTCAAATTTTATTTCTACTGTAACGTTTGCCCTCCAGTTTCTCCCTGTATTAGGGTCTCGAATATCCATAAGTTGAGAAAAGAAGATTCACTGAAAACATTTGAGGGTGCAAAACGGTTCGTCTATGAAGAAAACGTGACTTACCTATGTGGGCTGCGCTGGCTTATCGATGATGAAAATGCTGGCTCCTATATAACCGCTCTTTTCGATTTTAATAATTGGTACAGGTATCCTTCAAGAAATGATTGAACCTTCTAGATTGAAACTACCAGTCAGCTGAGGTTAAAACTACTCGCCTTCTGTCAAGCTTGTGATTGACATGACGTCTTCCACGCGTCTCGCTCACACCTAAATCCTGCAGGTGGTTCACGTGACCTTCTCCACGGCCGAAAGCGCGCGTGACGCAGCCCAGCGTCTCAACGGTGCTTCCATGGACGGCGGCCACACCATCAGAGTGGATAGGCTGGTGGACAGACGGTCGAGGGTGCCACGATCCCAGCAGGGCGGAGGCCGTGGTGGCATTATGACCGGTGGCGGTGGTATGGGCGGTATTCAGCACAGACATGCGGCTGAGTTTCCTCTCAGGATCCTCGTGCTCTCTGAGATGGTTGGCGCCATCATTGGACGGCAGGGCGCCACCATCCGCGCCATCACACAACAGGTACATAGATCCCGATTTTGTTTTTTAACAAACGCCCACACCGAACGACAATGCGTTCCCTTTATTTCACGAAGAGTAAGCATGACGATCCGAAACTATTTTTTTTGTGAGAATTCGTGTGTAAAATATACTTCGATTAGGGCTGCTACTCGTCTTACAACGGGTTACTCTAAAATTTAACATTACCACTGTCCTCTGGTTATCTCAAGATGTGTTATACACCAGAGGCAGATTGTTCTATTTGTTTCATATTCAGAGACGAGGGTAGGCATGAACAAAATTTTTTATCTTATGATTACGGTACCTCTCGTTTCACTACGCAACATTTATGCTTTGCGAAAATTGTTATAGTATTTGGAGGACCAATAAATATAACAAAGATTCTTGCTGCTACGGACAGAAATGCGGTCATGTATAAGCGGCTATTAACTTCCGGCCTTCATGCAAGCTTTTAATAGCGGCTTTGGATGTGCGATGAAGAAATTAGAACTATGTGATAATAATTGATCTGGATATAATTCACGAATCAGGCCACTGTACCTGCCATTAGTAAATTATCCATTCGTATTCAGACGTAGATATGGGCTACCAAATTGGATCTCGGTGGCCATTGCTTGGATTAAGTGATCATAAACTGTGAACAAGTTTGGAGCATTAAGGTGAAATCGAATCGACAAATTTTCTCCCACTTTTCTTGAATATGTGAACTAATTTTCAGCATGTGGTGGAAAATTTCTGAGGGCGCTCCAGTGGTCGGCTCTGAAATGCCTGTACATATGGCATTGTACACACTTTAACTTGTTTGAAAAAGTAACTCTTTTAAATTATTGAACGGTGCGGCAGTATTGGTAAACAAATTGTGAAAATTATTGTTAATTTGAATTTGACAGAGCCGTGCTCGCGTGGATGTTCACCGCAAGGACAACGCTGGGTCTCTGGAAAAAGCCATCACTATTTACGGCAACCCTGAGAACTGCACTAGTGCCTGCAAGCGCATCTTGGAGGTCATGCAGGAGGAGAGCGACAAGACCAACAAGGGTGGCGAGGTGAGACTAGGCCCGAGTTCCATAGTTTTCTATACCCACTAGTTTCATTCTCATAAATTTAGCCTTGCATAATTAGAGGCAAATTTTATCAATCCTGTCAATTACTAATTAGGCATGCTTGATTTATATTCTGACAATTCGGCTCTATTAGCTCATTGAATTTTTATGAACAAGAATATCTTATTTCATTCCTTAGAACGCAAGTTTAAATAGTTTTATTCTCACAGTATTGATATTAATAGTTGAAGAAGAATGACGATAAATTCGTTAAACGACAACATATCTTTCCATTGCCCGCTTGCAATACTTGTTGAAATGTTGCCATTAACAAATTTTTTTGTGATAAGATCATCCATTAGGTTTTCTTTTTCTCGGATGAGTTTATTTTCTGAGCATAATTGCTCAACCTTGTCAACTTTCCGAAATTCTTTATGAGCGAAGCGCAATCTCAAAGAAATTGAAAATAGTTCTTGAACGCAAAATTTTCAAACAGGTCTCGCTGAAGATCTTGGCTCACAACAATCTCATCGGCCGCATCATCGGGAAGGGAGGCGCGACTATCAAGAAAATCATGGAGGACACTAACACCAAAATTACAGTTTCCAGCGTTAATGACATTAATTCATTTAACTTGGAACGCATCATCACAATCAAAGTAAGCTGTCAAAATATAAATGATGGGTCATTGAATAATTAATCTGGAATTTAGATCAACCTAATGTCACACAAGTGTCCCACAACCTTACACAAGTTTATTTCGACAAAATCGTTACAGCGACTTAGCTGCATTGATATTAGTTGCGTTGTACGAAGTCAATCCCGAAGATATCCTTTTGCTTTGCAAACTCGCATTCTGCATGGAAATATTCGAAATGAGATTTGTAGTTATTAGTTGCATTACAATTTCAATTTTGACTTCTCTGTTGGCATTCTGCCTCCAACCTAGTAATCCTTAGACCCAATGGCTGACCACTTTTTATAAGTTACATTTGGAGTAAAATTTTGCTTTAAATTTATTCGGAAACTTATTTTGCTGGAATACTTGTACTTGAGCGTGAATGCATGAAACGTTTCTAGCTGTAGGGTGTCTGAGCTTAATGTGCAACTTGACAATTGTTTGGTGGGCTTGCAGGGTTCCATTGACGATATTGCAAAGGCCGAAAACGCCGTAAGCGCCAAGCTTCGCCAGAGTTATGAGAGCGATCTGCAAAGCTTTGCTCCTCAAAGCTCCATGTTCCCTGGCCTTCATCCCATGGCCATGATGTCAACTGTGGGCTCGGGAGGTCCTCGAGGAGATAGAGGGGGCATGAACTCCATGGGCCCTATGCATGGAGGACCTGGCATGTATGGCGGTGGCAGCGGTAATGGAAGTAGCCTTGGGTACACTCCAATGTACCCGGCGCCTTTCTCTTCCGGCAGCTACTCTGACAACTGCGAAGAGACAGCGTTCCTTTATATTCCCAATTATTCAGTTGGTGCCATCATTGGCACTAAAGGTTCGCACATCCGCAACATCATTCGCTTCTCTGGAGCCTCCGTCAAAATTGCGGCGCAAGAAAGCGCTCCACAAGATAATATGAACATGACTGACGTGCCGGAGAGGAAAGTCACAGTAGTTGGCACCCCCGAAGCGCAGTGGAAGGTATGAACCTTGAAATATGCCGGAAAAAAGTTAAATGCAGCCATTTTTAATGAATAACTAAACGAATGTGCTGGAAATTTGTGTTCACATTAATGTTCTCAGAAGAGACCCGATGCGTGGAATAGGAATGACTATCGCACCAGGCAGATTTTCGGACGGAGAGCTGAAGTGGATAAATGAGTAATTCTTTTGACCAGGATTGCCGCTGCAGTTTCCTTTTTGTTCGTACTTTGAGCACTTTTTTTGAGATGAGCAGTAGCCTCGATTGTGGCAGTAGTCGTTAAGGACATTTCTACAAATTCCGTTGAAATTGCTAAGAATAAGAACTTCCCCCCTCCCTCCCAGGCCCAGTACTTAATTTTCGAGAAAATCCGTGAAGAGTACGCTTTTGGCTACGACGACGTCAAGCTAACGGTCGAGGTCCTGATTCCTTCATCCCAGGTAAGATCAATCGCTGAAATATGGCGTTCTATCCTACAGTTCTTAAAGACTAGATTCGAAAATCTGTCTCCCAAATCCTAACTTGTAGTTGTAACAATTTGTTGCACGTTTTTAAAGATTTCCCTATAGTCAATTAGTCGATAAACATAGATACTAGGTGTAAACTGAGAGCTGTAACTGTAAAATATAGAAATGATAAATGTCCATGAGCTTGTGTGCCCACGCCTACAGTTTCAAATGTAACTTTGAAAAAACTTTGCTCTGTGCATTAGGTGGGCCGTTTGATAGGAAAAGGTGGCCAAAACGTACGCGATCTTCAACGCCAGACCGGTGCCAGTATCAAGTTGCCACAGCTAGGCGCTACGCAAGATGAGGAAACCACCGTTCAAATCATGGGACAATTCTATGCCGTTCAGGTAATTGAATGTGCCATCCTAAGTTTCATTACAGGTAGCTTGGAAAGATAAGCGCAGAATTTGACCGAAATACTTGATTTTACTTGCTTACTACTTTATTACGACTACTTACTTTATTAGATCGAAATACTTGCTTTTCTTTTTCAATGAGAACATGATGTGGCTAAATGCACATACATTTCCATAATGCTCTTGCAATAATACTGCTATGGTTTTTCAGTCTGCCCAGCGTCGAATCAGATCAATGGTGCAGTCATCAGTTGCTCCTCCTTACATGATGGGAGGTGGCAGAAGAAGTGGGTCCCCCAGGGGCATGATGACCCAGCAATAGTACTGCTAAGCTGCAGTGTCTGACTGCAGCCATGGTGCAGTACCAGCTTGTACTGCAGTGCATTTGTGGTACTCTAACAGTGCCACGATTCATTCCTAGTACATTACTGCAGTCTCGCTGCAATGACAATGCTAAGCTGCAGCCACGGAGACCTGAGACAACTGATGGAGGAGCTGAAACTTCGGGAGGATGAGCTAGGGATGCGGAAGTAAAGCCTTTGTGCAAACAAATCCGATGCACTTGTATATTTGATCCCATCACTTCATCGTTCATTTACGTTGCAGTTGTGGTAGTAGAGATTTGCTGATCAGCCTAAAAGGTCTCGATTCAGTTTGTCTTGAAAAAATGCATCTGTGAAGAAATTAATTCAGTGTTTAAAGTACATATTGCTTATCTTGAAATTTTCTCGATTCTGTGCCATTAAAATTTAACGTTGAGAACTGATACTGTGCATGAAGTGAGGTTTTGTTTGCCGGCTTTTCTTCCGCTTTCATTGTAGTAGGTCTTGACTGGAGTTGCTACAGCGGGTGGACTCGATAGTACAAAGCTTTTAGAGGTTTGAACTAGTGATGCCTTCCTTCAACGCGAAGTTGACGCGTTATGGCCCACCTCGCTAGTTAGATGAGAGTTGAGACCTACTTGACGTAACTATGTATTGTTCGCAAATGAAGAGAGTGAAGTCATTATTATTAGGGTTGTACAAAAAGCTGTTGAACTATTGACGAAACGGTTTAAAGTCTGTGAGTATGATGGTGTTAAATTATGAATGGTTGGTTGAAGTTGAGCGCAGCTGTTACGGAGACTGTTACCGTGTTGGTGATCCAGGAATGATGCTGCTACTCAGGGTTATATTCTGCTCAAGCTTGTAACGCGGTGGTTCTCTAGTACAAACCTCGCCAGGAACTTAGCCGGCAGTGAGAGAACCGCGGCTCTTTTATATGCAAAGTTATAGCGAAGTTTATTTTTGATACATTGTTGGAGTAATTTTTGTTAATTTTTTAACTGGAGATAATTATGAGCGTAGCATTTTTAACGATTGCTACCTTAGAGAAGATGGAATAAGCTAAAATATCCATTGAGAAGAATCACCCCGATCTTATGAAATATCACGCAAGAACCTTACTACCGGAAGACTTCAACCGACTTAACCGTTGCCGCCTGGACACCGCTGTCGGCCAGACTCGTTAGTTCTTCAAAAACTGCCTCTGCAAGGACTCTGCTCTTGTCTCAACCAAGCAGTTTTTGCCGCACGCCTACCAATCCAACCCTCCATCCTCCTCCGTTACAGTGGGAGCTCTGCAGTTCCTCTGACGTCCGCTGAGCTGCCTTTACCGCCATACGATAACCTCAACCGATATTTTCCCTCGATACTGACTTCTATTTTTGGTAGTCAGTGGAAAATGTCGAAAATTATTACCGAAACTGTCATCGCAATTGTGGATCTGTGCATGAACGATGCAATCATAGACTGCACTTGTCCGGCTCTTGGAAGCTCTATCACTTGGCTTCAAATTCATTTATTGAAACCGCTTCATAGTTGCCTTGGCCGCTCTGAATTGAAAATGCGAGTCGAGGTCTTTCTCGATTCGCTGCAGCTTTCTGTCCATCGTCAATTGTTGGTTTCATTAAGTTGTCTCCATTACGAAGAAAGATTGAGCGCCAATACCGCATTCTTCTACCATTCCTTGTGACTTCATGGCTTCTAACGTTACCTCTGTCAGTCTCTGACAACTACCACTTGTTGGCCTGATATCATCCCGTTGCTGAAAAGTAGAGTTTCGTCGATGGTCATGTCATTCCTTCTGCGTACGTTGGTAGACAACCTTACACACGCAAGCTTTCCTTATAGTTGTTGTGTTGGTGTTATCGATCACCTGCGTACACGTGGGTCAGAGCAGAAAAGAATTTATTGTTGAGAAGTGTATATCTATTATGAATACTAGATTATATTATCTCTGCGCGCTGCTCGGTCTGTCGTGCGATAGCCAGAGAAATAACTGACGGATCATTATTACCTACCTCAGGGTTTCGTTCTGTGGCATGGAAATCGCAGTAGAGTACAAGATCCCTTGGATTTATCCTTTCACTATTGTTGGCGATAACCATGTCACGGCGCGCTTCGCCAGCTATACCAGAACGATTATAAACAGGAACCTGAACGCACGTACAATTCAGTACAACAATCTATTTTCATCATCGCTGTTGATGCTGCTGCTTGTTAAAGTCGCATTTTATGCGACATGTCTAGCTGGAGCCTCACTCGAGCATTTTTCAATATGCTGTCATAAAGTAGTTTCTTGTTATTGAGCTCTGCGTTAAACATGAATTTGCTCTTCACATTGAAAGTTACCCGCCTTTGTTATCTTCACTCTAAAGTGGCAGAGTACTTTTTTCCGAAGTTAACTGATTCAGAAGCATCACGCTCAACGGTTAAATTTGAAAAGAGCGATTGATACCCATAATGACTGAGCAAACTTTGTAATAGCCTCGTAAGTCTATACCCTCTTAACATTACTGTAATGTCAGGTACTTTATTATCTGTTTGCGGATGTATTAATCTACCGATTTAACAACTCTTCTTAGTACACTGCATTTAAATGAATCTTCCGAATTTCATTCGTGGTTGTATGTGCCTCAATTTTTTTAATAAGTTGCTTATCAGCCGTCACGAACTACACCCTTTTTCTTGTCTATTGCTTGTCTATGTTGAACTCGTGGCATTTTGAACTTCTAGTTACGACTTCTTCTGTGAACTTGCATGGTTTTATAGCATTTAAGGTTGATGATTTGCATTTGAACTCGTGAAGTACTCAATAACAGCTCGGTAAGCAGCGCCACTCCCAACGCACTGATGGTCTTCAATCCTATTGCTCTTCTGTGCGCTTGAATTCTTTCTGCTTCATCATTTCAAACGGAGAAGAAATACTGGGAAATGCTTGCTTCAGGAACAGGGCATTGATTTTTCTGGCCTAGACCGGAACTGGTGCTAAGTTTGATCACTGGAATTCAACTTGCGCTGTCTTTCTGATGGAAGTTACAGACCTGCCGCTGTTACGTTGAAACTTGAGTTTATTTATTTTGTTTAGTTATTGTTTTGTGTAAGTTTATAAGCAGGTTAAGGGTTTAATTCCAAAGATAGTCTAGGTGTGTTGGAATGCCCGACGATGCCAAGCCTGCTTAACTCTTAATAACAATTCTGTTCGCCAACCTTCTTGATTCATGCCGCCTTATTACTACTCGTGCCCTTCTACATGTCGTGTTTTTATTGAGGCACGATCAACGAATAGTGAATTTCACCAAACCTTACTAAATATTTACTGCTTTATTATTCATGAAATGATGCTTGAACGAGAACTTGAATCGCTTTTCACCTAACTTGTCTCGACTCGTTCGCTGGGCCATGTCTAACCACTGGCCAGCGTCCCCCCCCTCTCGCATGTTAAAGTTCCGTGTGCTTCGTGTTGGCTCTTGCCCCTCTCGTTTTACTGTACTTTTTGTCTCGTATCAAAAATTGAGCTTGGTGCTTAAAACATTCTAGCTGTTGGCGTAGTTTGTGGTTAACTATGTTTTTGTTCAAACTGATGGCACTGTATCCCACGCAGCCTCAATGCTATCCCTCTGTATCTTGTAAGAATCAATCCTAGGACTTCCACAAAATTGGGACACACGAATGTTCTTATCTTAGTTATTTGTGCTGAAGTTTTGGATTTCCAAATAGAACCTGTTCCCTACAATTCTCATTTAATCTTCATTAGGATTATAGAAGTTTCTGTATTCTTGTCACTCCTGCAGCCCGATTCTTAGCATCTCCTTCAGTCTGCTTCTTAACTGGTTTGAAAGTAATAAACATTTTCTGGTTATTTGTTTTTTTTTATTAACCGCTACATATGCTGTCCTATAATGTCGTTAAAGCTAGAATGGTTATTTGTTGAACTTAAGAATTATGAAATAATAGGCGTTATTGTAGGAGGCGCGTTGGAAAGTGTACCTCACGATTCTGTTTCAGTTGACCGATTACTATCCGGTGACAGTGGTTCTAGGTACACGAGAGCCTCTTCGAGACCGAACTCGTCGCCTTGGAAACTTTCTGCTAGCTCCAGTGCTGTGGAACGCGACTCCGTAGATTAGTTAGGTTTAGACTACATTTTGAGGATTCGAGCACCCAGAATCTTGAGGATTAGAATCATAGCCGTTTTCGGGTTTAACGTTTACTCATAAGCATTACTTGTTTCGGCTGTATAAAAGCCTTTGTTGTTGACCTGCTACTTCATCCTGTTCAGGAACAAGGCACTAGGTACTGTATGTACTGTTATGATATTTAAGTGCACTCTAATAAGGCCACTGAGGTGAACGCCATTCGGCATGATAGCGCTAATACCGCGACTGCACCTGAAGTCAAACTCCCAAGCTTTGGGTTTCACAAGAACTTGACAAGTGTCCAAATAATGCACGAGAAAATTCACGATGTTCGCAGTTCGGGAAGGAAAATATTTAGATGAAAATGAGCATTTTCACTAACTAGCACGCTAAAGATAGACCTTTCGAGCCGTTATAATCGAAAGAATTACTTGTAGCTGATCGAGTTTTGTTTTTATCAGACTTTGCGGTTTAATTCTCAGCCGTTCAACAAAACCCATGCAGCATGCACTACATGCAGCAGCCGTAGCCGCTGAGATCACTCAAAGCTCCTAAATCGAGCTTTGAGCCGATAATGACCACAGTGTCCTTGTGGAAGTTGGAAAATTAAATTTATTGAACTGTTATTAACGCCAACACTCCTTTTCCTTCAGTATTCAGGATATCCGCAATCGAAAAATATAATCTGGGACTCTAATAGATACACGAGGGTCGTAACTCGAATCCAAATTATTGGATAATAATCGCTTTCAATACAAGCTTTTGATATGATTCTAAGTGGATTTATATTAAACTATCGAGTATACTTTCGAACGTAAGTGCCTTACGAGTTCTTATTTGAAGTAAGTGCATCTTTGAAAACTGTGAACAATTAACGTGTGGTACGTGAATACCTCGAGTCAAAGACAGGAAGATCCTTCAAAGTGGAGAAGGCCGATTTACATACGATCATACAGAATTCAATATCTAATATAAGACTGAGAGATTGCCGACTTTTTGACGAACCGCCCAACGGGTTAAAAACAAATTCTAACTTCAAATGAATACTGCTCGCATTAATCCGCTTCGAATTGTTAATAGAAACGAAATTAGTTAAAGGCTCTACATTGCCTTCAGCATGCTGAATTGCTTTTAACCGTACATTAGGATGAAAATTTGCCATTTGCTAAACAACCGTCTGTTGATTTCGGTATGACGTACCGCTAGAAATATAGTTTTAGAAGTTATTAGGTATAACTAATTTTTCTCGAAATCAAACGGTTATCAGATCTATTCCGATGGTAGGGAAAGTATTTATAAACTTGAACGAAAATGATTTTGCACTGTACGCTGACCTCTATGTAATAATAATTCAACTGCTGTCATCAATCAATCAATTTATCCCAATTGAAATCGTCAGTGATCTCTTCATCGTCCGAGGGAGGAAAACACGCAGGCAAATGACTGCTGTCTGGAGAAAGTTTCAGACCACTTTTGGTTGGGTCATCGCATGTCCACTCGTCTTCACGAGGTGGCGTCAACGGCGACAACAGCCTTGCCAACGGTTCAGGCAGATTGGTTGCAGGCTGTGGCTTTCGTTTTACGATGGTAACAGTTCCTCCGGAACTATGGCCTATTGTACTTAGAATTTCATTCTCACAATCATCAGGGTCCAACTCGCTCTTGATTTGCGCAGATGTAACAATTGAAGAAAACAAGCTGGTGTTTGAGGTCACTGAATTGGAGCAGGAAGCATTGGAGGTAGTCACCCGAGGACCGTTAGCGAGAGATGATTGAATAAGGCGGCTTTCAGAGTTTTGGAATTGATCTATACCCCGTAGGTTTGGTGAGCTCCTATCGGGAGTTGCCGATGATCGTTCATACACTTGATTGAAATTGTGGATGTCATCAGATGGCGGTTTAAAACCGCACCTGTCATGTGATAACTCAGTCGGTAGTGGAGAAATTTTATCGGATGCACTCGTATTACAGCTCGTAGACTTAATAACATTACTAATAGAGGAGCGAGGTGAAGGGTTGAAGACGACACTAGGAGGTACAGCGAGCAAAGATTCTTCGGTCCCCAGGGAGTCGCTCGAAGTTTGCCCATGATAAAGATCCGCGTATTTGTTCAGCAGTTCGGGGTTTAGGTCATTCAGGAGTTGAAAATCGTTCAAAGAGATGTTCTCAAGCGCAGAGTTTTTAAATTGAATTTCTGAGCCTGATACTACCATTGCTGTATCTGTAGGCATAAACACATTGTCAGAAATAAGACGACCAAAGCGCTTGAACATTAAAAGCATCGTTTTCAGATCAACATTAAGAATTTTTAAGGGTTGTCTAGGTTTCTTCTAACGGTAAATACGATGCATTATTTTTCAATATTGAAGTACGTGATAGAATATTCATAATATTTGATGAAGAATGGTTGAAGGCAGTAACAAAAATCAGTAGTACATAATTTTGTACATATGATAGTAATTCGAAGGAGGCTAATTGGATATCCATGATAAATGTGAATGTCAAATGGAATATCTCATCAAGTTCCCATGTGCATTCTAGCATCAATAATCTCAATGGTCGAGTCAGCTATCCAGCTCTCCAAAAAAATCGATCAATGAGAATTAAATCCTTAACAGAATGATCAGCTACTAAACATAAAATAAAACTGCATATAAATATATACATTTGAAAACTCGTTTCCCTTACCGGAATTAAGGTGTTGAGCAAAGCCTGTTTCTTTAAACTGATCCTGTTGATCTAAAATATGCCACTGGAGATGGTCAGGGGGCTGTTGTGAATGATGTTCGAAAGTTTCATTTTGAGTTTGTTCTTGACTAAATGGTTGTTTATAAAGCAGCTCAACTTGCTGCTGCTGAAATTGTTGGTATGCATGACCATTGTATAGTCCTGATTCAAATTGATGCTGAAGCATTTCGCCTTGTGTAAATTGCGAATTACTCGTGATTGGCTGTTGTGTTGAAGCAACCGGGGAGAGTGGAGGTAGTGAAGCGCCAGAAACTTCCAGCTGCTGAGAGTTGTATATCAAGTTAAGGGACTCGTTTGATAGCGAATCTGTGTTTGCTTTCAGCAAGGTAGTTCTATTTTCGAGCAACTGTATACTGGAGCACGGAATGGCACAGTTTTCATAGTCTCCATTGATTCTTGCACGGGATGAATCGTAGGATATTGAAATTTCTGGCGTACAATGTTCGGTCAATGACGTGCTATTCTGGTCAATGCAGTCCATCATTCGCCGAGGTCCTACTGTTTCATTATTGGCACCTTCAATGTAATTAGTATTATTTTGAGAGTTGGGAGAACTGTGCAATGAAGTTGTTTGTTCTACAAAATAATAATCTGAAGCTCCATGTTTCAGTGGTTGAGGTGGTGTGGCTGGATTCCCCGGGCTCGCGACCACCAAGGCTGCTGCGTTGGGAGAAACGCTGTTAAGGGGTGTAGAGGTGCGCCCTGAAACGGAGGCAGGGGAAGAGGGAAACGACAGACATCTCAAAGGCCCGAGTCGATCCGTAGAATTAATCGGTGTGTGGAAAGGATGATACTGTAAAATAAATAGAGTTTGTTTATGCATATCTGAAAGTATTCACGCGCTAGCTTAAGTAATGTGTGTAATATTCGATAAGAAAACATCCCGCAGTGAAACTTCCGCGAATATTTAACCATTACAACCCATGAAAATGATCATTTCTACAAGATTGGAATGTGTTTGACTTACGAACTCTCGAGACTTACTCTTTGGACTGGAGTCTTCTTCTTCTTAGTGAATGAATCTTCAGGGGGATAATCAGGGTCCAGAGCCCAGTACGAACCTTTGCCAGGGTCGTCTTTTGTACGCGCAACTTTCCGGAAGCATTTGTTTAACGACAAATTATGGCGAACCGAATTCTGAAAGGTGGTCAACAAAGATAATCCTCCATTATGTTGCTTTTTGTACTTATATTCTCAGTAATTTAGACAATTTAAGTATCTTAGATTGCAGTCAGTGACTTCTCTTCTGAATCTCCGCATTTCTTTTGGATAGACATTTTAAATACAACTTTAGTTGACATAAGTCACAATTGAAGTTTTTTCCGCAAACCCCAACCTGTATATTTTGAAACAGTTTATCAACATTTTATGAGGACAAAAAGATCTTTTCTCACCTTCCACCCCGTGGTTGCCACTCTATAGTACGGGAAGTTATCCGTTATCCATGTATAAATGTCAGCCAGTGTCATCTTTTTCTTCTCGCTACTCTTAATTGCGAACGTTACTAAAGTTGCATAGCTGGAACAAATAAATAAATTACAGCTTTTTAATTCTACCGAATATGCATTGGAGTAGAGAGACGACAACAATCACTTTCGCACAAGTTATGCTAATTTTCGAAATGTGAAGCTCATTCGATGTGTGCGCTTTTTAACTCAATCTGAAGTGGACAGTTTTGCTGGCGTTCATGACAAATGACATGCGAAACTAACCAATGTTGGTGCAGCACATTTACGAATAACAAAGATGTGTTTCAACTTAGTGTTTAGGTAACAGTTCAGTTGGGATCATTGAATTTTTTTGTACGAATATTTTAAACAACAATACCATTGTTATGTGTGGGTATGACGGAGCGCTATCTTGCGTCCGTATTTAGACCCTTCTACAATTGAATTTCGGATAAACACGCGCTCAAATAGTTAATGTCAGAAATACCTGCTCCGAGATATGAAATCTAAGTTATTAATTATTGGTCCATGTATTTGTTATATACCTGTAGGCAGGTTTTCTGTTGTGTGGGGGAGAGGGCGGGGTAGACGAGTCCGGTGCTTGCGACGCGAGCTCTGGCGGATACGACTTTGCAGGCTGAATAAATTCATCCGCTCTATCTTTGTCGACCTCCTTTCCGCTAGGTTCCAACGGTTCTAAGCCTTAGCAGATGGGATAAAAAATAGTTATCAATTATCATTATCAAGAGTAATTATGGTGATAGTGATAGATAGTAACCCAAGTACACGGCACGAAATGTTTAGAAATGTTTGTGAGACTGAAGACTTCTACTTTATTCCTCACTACCAACTAATGATGACAATTAGGAGTATGGATGACATAATGAAGATGCAACTAAAGTACATCGATGACCTTACAACAAATACACAAAATTTATAATCCTGAGATCCAGACCATTATTTTTTTATTCTTCAATCTCAAGTACCCTTATAACTTTACTCCAACATTTAGGGTTCCTCATAAAATTCCTTCCCCTATTGGAATAAATAACATTAACACCATAAATTTTACTTCAAAGCGACTTCCATACCTAATTTACCAATAAAGTGCATTATAAATATAAGTGAATGGGTAGGAGTATAATCTATTTATACATTTATTTACACTGATATATTTATTTATTAATTTACACAGTTTCTATATTTAAATTTATTCATTTACATTGTTTCTATATTTAAATTTATCCATTTACACTGTGACGATGAGCAGCTCGAACCGTCCAGCCAGGAGCCCGCGGCCTCGGTGATGGCGCGTCTGGCGTTCAGTCGAGGCAGCCACTCCATCTCAGTCAGACTTCGGTTCAGTTCCGACATTTCGTCTCAACTTCAATGTTCAACCTCCATATGAAAATTTTCCAGCATTACTTTGTTTCATACGTTTAATTATGAATAGAACTTTGACAAGCTAGTTTGTTTATGGATATTATTGTTTATTAATTTCGATTTTCATCTGAGCTTCGTCCACGTATTTCAAAGAAAAAAAAGTTTGATTACCGAAGTGCTGCTTCTCAGTTTCATTTGGAAACTCAACCATCACTATGAATATCTGTTGAAGTCAAACTTAGTGTTATTCCGTAGCAAAGTCCAACGTTTTAAAATTTTAATTTATTATACACATGGATGCAATTATGAGTTAGAGGTAACTCGAGCCATTGGTTGTAACCCTGCTTAATGAATAAGTACTTCTTGCAATCTATTGTTGCAAGAAGTGTAGGAAAAATACGCATATAAAGAAGTATTTGAAGTGATAATCATGTTTGAGACATCAGGAAATGAAATTGTGATTCGCGACGCGTTGGTCATTGTACCAAAAAAGACGCCCTGAGACATGAGGTTGTTTTGACGAAAATGTTTACTCATACTAAATGCTTAGAATGATGATGTTCAAGGAACACAATAAACCCCTTTAAGAATCAAATCGTATCCCAATAATATTTGAATACCTGTATAATGTAAAGAGTCAAAAGACTATAATTTGCATCTTGCTGGTGGCCGTTTACAATCGTAAATGGATTCAAAACATTTGTGTTTTTACGAATGTGATTCTTAGGAATGTCAGCCTCTTCAGACTCAAATATTCAGAGATGTAAGACTAACTACCAAGAAGTATAAATATACCTCGATCTTCGGCTTCAAATATTCAGGGATGTACAGTACATTGTACAATTTACTAACGAGAAGTATAGTTTAAGTCTACCTCTCCAGCTTAATTTTTCAGATATGTGGGGTGTATGAAGTCAGCGTCTGCAGACTACCTTATAACAAGAACTCTTGCATGTGTAGCCGAGTATCAGGAAGCTTTAGTCCGCATTTTCAGTCTTCAAACACTGGCATATGTGCAGTGCAGTGTCAAGAAGTATTAGTCTGCATTTGGTACATCTCTCAAAGTTGACCCTCATGCTTAATGCACAGCTTTCGGTCGATGAAGCACCCACCCTCACGCCGCTTTCGTTTCGCTCGTGCGATGTGCGAGGGAGCTTCCAACTTTCACAACGCTAAGCCGTTCAAATCAATGTCAAAGTTGTGGTGATCTTAACGAATAAAAATGGTGGAGCTCCTTCCCATTTTGAACCAATAATTTTGTATGAAAAGTGATCTGCCCTGCTTTGATTTCCAAAAAGTCATGAACTTGCGACGGTGCTGCTATTACTGCAAAAAATTTTCCGCACTGCAACCGAAGAAATGTTGAGTTTTCTTTACTCTTCATTTCTACGTTAGATGTGATAACTCGGTGAAAGTGTTTGACAGAAAACTATTTACATAATAATTAACATTAAATCTCCGATCATGGACTCAAGCTCCTGCTTTCTCCAAACAAAATGTTTTAAGTAATTGTTTTGAAGTAATTTTCATGTTGTAGCAATTTCGTTCCACCGGTCAAACGTTTTTCTTGATTTTTTTAAGTTAGAACATTTACGTGGTGAAGTTTCATTCGTTTAACACGCTGATATTGATCGACAGGTTCATCAGCGCCTCTTGACTCAATAAACGCTAGTTGTGAACTCAAACATTTTACAACTTCCTTTGCAATCAAATGAATGGACCAAAGCTTGTGTATTTTATACAATCAGCTTCTCTTGAAAATTTCTCTGTAGCTACTGAATTAAAAATTGACAAATGTGTGCTGAAAAGGTAACGTCAGTTAGTATATAATGGTAAAAATATCAATTGTAAGCAGGTTCATCAAAGAAAATGTTTGATGATCAAATATGCTACTGCAGCTGATGATGCTGCAACTTATGATAATAATTAGGGGGAGGTGGGTTCTCTGTGGTCGCAACATATCTGCAAGGAGACTTCTAGGAAATGCATGGAATTTAATTATACAATGAATATGTTCCAATCTATCAAACAAAACATTTTACCACGTTTTTCTTGACTTCGTTTCGTGTGTGTCTGTCATCAAAAATTCAAACCTTAATTTAGAGTACTTCTAAACATCCTAGTAAGTTGAAATTTGGCATGTATGTTTATGCTGCCTAACAATTCAAGATTTGGTCATCAGAAATAATAAGTAAGAAAATTTTTTTAATTGAAAAGTAAAAAAAACACTAAAAATTCACGGTTTGTAATTAAGTTTTTTCTTGAACATCCACACTTGCCAACCCTAGCTGGAAATTGATTTGAATGGCTAAAATTGCTAACTAAAAAGTAGAAAATAAATAAATATAAAAAATATTTTTAAAAACCACGTTTTTCTGGTTTTTACAAAGCTAAAAATAGTGAAATAAAACCAAAAAAAAAAATAAAAAAAAAAACGTTTTCTTAACGGACAAAAAAGAAAAACATTTACTCTTACATAACATTACATAACGTTTTACATAACTTAAATGTTATATAAGAGTAAATGTTTTCCTTTTTTGTCCGTTTAGAAAACGTGGTTTTTAAAAGTTTTTTTTATTTGTTTTATTTCACTATTTTTAGTTTTGTAAAAACCAGAAAAACGTGTTTTTTTTTAAATATTTTTTATATTTATTTATTTTTGTTGCAGTTAAGCATAATTAAAATTTTAACGCAATCACGCACTCCACTGAAAATTTAGAAACAATCATTTGCAATGATAATCCTACGTACGGATTTTATCATTATGACCATCGACCTCGTGCGATGGGAGATGCTTTCGTAAAGTGCAGCAATTATTTAAATAATTGCTTCAATTCTCCACTGCCTAATTCTAATTAAAAGAAAATTTCTTTCCGCATCGATCATTTGCGGATGAACACTACACTGATAGAGGTAGAGGTAAGAGGTATAGGAGGTACAGGTAGAGGTACAAACGTTTACTAATGAATCCTGTAAGATATAGAGGTTATAAAAATTATTCTGTAACGTCTAATTTTTTGACAAATAATCATGTAATGAATAAATGCACAAAGAATCATGTAAGGTTTAAGGATTTTACAAAGAATCCTGTTAGGTGTGAAGATTTATAAGGAATCCTCTAATGAATTGAGGTTCGGCAAAGAATCAAGAAAAAAGGCTTTTCATAGAATCATACAAGGTAATTATGAAGGTTGCACAAATAATCCTTCAAAGTGTTAGGATTTTACCTATAATTTTGGATGGTAGAAAGTATTTTCAAATAATTTTGTAGTCCAGTTATAAAGTGAAGTGAATCTACAGTATGCTATGAAATATCTTCAAAACATTTGGGACGACAGAAGACGGTCAATACATGCGCCTGCTACATTGTATTGTACGCGGATGAATCAAAGTAGAAAATAACTTTTATTTGACCACATTTTTGGACTGTTCATCGACCCAAAAGAAGTTCAAGCAATCGATGAGAACGGCTTGAAGTTAGCGAGCGACATCTGTCAGTGTCGGGCCGGCGTGACATGAGTGATTGCCCGTTCGCACCAACTCCACGGACATTTACCTCCCGAGAACAATGGCAAATACCCATTCTTACTCCGATCCACGAAATGTCCCGATTTTAGGAAGAAAATACGAAACTGGATTGGTTCTTGGCCGAATAGATAAATTTTCATACCTACTGTGAAGAATATATGGCACCAATTCTAAGTTGCCTTTTGAAGTGGAAACTTCAGTATAATGTTTAAAAAGAAAACATTTTAGACAAAATCCGAAGGATGTTGATGTCCGGGGCATTATCAAATTCAACCAACAACGGGCATAGTTATTTTAGTTACTATGGGCAAAATTAATGCAATTGCATTGCCCGAAACTGATAAGGAACCCAAATTTACATAAATATGTATTTTATTTATAATATAATTTATATTTTTTAATTATTGAAATTTTTTAAACATCCGTACTTGAGCCACAGAAAAAAATAAAAACTGAGAAACAGGCACTTCATTTCAAATCGTTTTTCATTTTTGGCAATCGAATGTATTCTATTTTTTATGCTTATTTTTATTTGTGACCAAATGCAGCGAGTCGTAGCTAGCAGTTCGAAAAGTAATTGAACTATCAATACGAGGTCTTGCAAAGAGACGGAGTTAGCGCCTGCCCATTGTTATGATGATTGGCGATTTGGTCAGCTCGTTCTTCTTCATTAAAGAAAATGATGAAGTGGGCGTAGCGTTTCTTGTTCATTGCCTGGAGTAAGACGTATGTTGAAAAGAACACAAAAAGGAACAAAACGAATTGTGTACAAATATTCCGTTTAATTAAAAATTATAATCAACCTTAAACGTCACCACTCAATGAGAACGAACTGAAACGATTTCAAATTTATCCTTGATTTTATCAGCGTGACTTCAAGACGTGAGAAGTCGGTCAACTTAATCAAATTAAGTGCCCTGTTCCAATTTGTAACTTTTACTAAAGTAATTGCTAACAAGTTATCAAACTGTCAAAGTAATTGCTAACAAGTGACCATAGTTTTATCAAACAGTCAAAATTAAAATGAATATTACCAGATATATATAGATGCATTGAAGGCACCGTTCGATTCTGACGTGCAAGACGCGGAAGACCGGCGCTAGTTTCGGAGCTCGCAGCGCAGGTGGTTTGATGTGACCTCGACGAGTGGCAGGTGCTTGGATACCCATAGCCTCTCCACCCTTAGCTTTATTTTTAGTCATTTGATGTTGTATAAAGTTAATTTCTTCATTCGGTAATTTAACAAATTTTCTGCCCTTAATGATCTGACATAAGCAAAGAAACTACTGATTACACTTAAAAAAATCACTGACAGTTACGGAAACGCCAATTTATTCTCTTTTGTACATTTTTGTGTTATAGAATGGATTGTAATGAAGTCTTGAAATAAATTGAACTCTATTGATTTCATTAATATTCTTACCAATTCGTTCGAGTATGCATGCAAATTATCCATTTTGTTTCAGAAATGGATTTAAGCCTGAGGCTAGGTTCGTTATTTGTGCATTTTCATGAATGTAGATGCGGTCGATAAAGAAATTTCAAAGTCTAATTTGTCGCAATTTATGAAATTCGTTTTTACTGAATGTATGGAGGTAGTTGAAGTAAACGATGTTGAAACATTGTCTGTAAAAAGCTCAGAACTTTGAATAGTCGAAATACTTTGCATAGTCGAAAAGTATTTCGACTATCTTTTGCTTCCTGTCCAAATATTCTTCACTTTAATAGCTTTATTAGGAAATTTCATGGAACACTTGGTATTTTAACTTTTGCAAGCGTTGACTTTGCGAAAAGATTCCTAGAAGAGCTGTAATTAATTGACAAGGTAAGCGCCGACAGGTCTATCGGTTAAAATTTATTATACCCTCTTTATACACCTTATACAAAGTTGCAGCAAAGATTACCAGTAGACTACTGTGGTGCTTGCCTAAGAGAGCACAAGTGCGATGTTCAATATAATTTTTTTTCTATGACAGTTTACGAGGCATACACATATACTCACGATATCGCAAACCGAGTCAGAAAATTTATTTATAGCGCCAATGTCGTTTGATGAATGAGCTTTTCTCGATGCCCTTCATTCGGTGGACCACCGATTTGGAGGTTGCAATCAAAGGCTGAACATACAGGCATCGATGCTAAGAGTATAGGTTGTAAAAATACTGTACTTGTATGGCGTGCAGTGTCCATCAATGCAGCATTTTATACTTCTCTTGACTGAAGTGAATCTTCCTCAGGAATCATTCTAATTTCCAGATCTTCTCTGGAAATTAAACCTTAAAAAAATAAATTTCCGTAAATTCTCCGGTTACTTGCGAGATTTATTTTGATTAAAATCTTGACTGGGGGAATCTCGAGTTGCTTAAAATGAAACTAGAAGCGCCAAATCAGAGATTTGAGACAGCGCCCGAACAATTATTTTTAACGATAATAGCAAAACGACAATAAATAGTGCATTCTAATTTCCTATATTGTTCAAACATTAAATTAGTTACGGGTGATCTTCATGTACAAAGCATATCTAAGATTGATGCGGATATTATTATAAAAATTAATTTTATATTATTGGAACTATTAAATTAAATTATTGAATGAATTAAATATTTATTATTGAATTGTTTGGGCTCCATCAACATCAACTTCTGGTTGCACGAACTCAAAAATATTTTATCCTTTGTCTTAGTATTTGCAGTAGCATCGTAAATCAGTTCTCAAAGTCCTGGCCAGCTGCTCATAAATCAGTTATTTCTGAACAATAATAATATTACTCGATATGTTGTGCGTCATTGTATGTAGTTTGTATCACACGATTGCTCCAAGGCACCAAGCTCAGCAATGGCCTTGTACCTGATACTAATACGCTCTGCAATGCAGGCTGGGAATTAATTCTTATTGCCTTAATGGTTGTTGATACGTACATCAAGATATGGCTCGGAATACTTGATGGTTGGGGCGGCTGGGAATACTGGGAAGAAATGTGCTGCAAATGCATTTTGCTATAATATTTATGGTGGTATGACTGTGAATATCGTTTTGCATGATGTACTATACAAATGCATTGTTTCAGCAAGATAGGCTACTAATATACTTAAATTATTGCAAAATCTGATGCGAATTATTTTTTGCAAGTCAGGCTATAAATAATTATTGCGTGAAGGACTAGGAACGCTTTTTAAATATTGGCAATTATCACATTTTGCAACATATACCGAGAATATTTTTTACAGGAAAAGCCTAGCGTTTTTATTACATGAAAAATTATTGCAGGTTGGACTGCGAGTTATTATTCATATTGAGACTTAGTTATACTTTTTAATCATTTTATAATATGTATTGCTTTATGGGCAAGGAATCAATATTATTTTTCTTTTTACGTGTTGGGTCGGAAATTTCTATTAAATTTGGGCTGAAAACAATTTATCACGGTCTAAAATGCTCCCACGACATCAACGTTTACCGTCGAATTAAATCCCTGAACATCGAATTATATTACTGACTAGGAGATAAAGCTAAATTCATAAGTTAGCTGGAGTATAAATGAACCTGAGCTTAACAGTAAGTACTAATTACAAATATTTGATGGATGCGGGATACAAGTTGATTAATAGAGGTCAATTGTACTTATCATCAGTCGATTAAAAACGAGGTTATTGCAATATCGCAGCAATCTCCAGGATTATGACTAGTTTATTAGCCAGAACTATTCTTACAATCTGGATTTAATCACGACACGATCAAACAACTGCTCTCGTGACTGCAGGGCATGGGGACTGCCGCTGAGATTAATTTGAATATTTTCAAGTGATGTAGACCACCAAAGTGCAATACTCCAATTTAATTTAACGACACTTTTGTTATAAACTGATATATTTCAACAATTCCTTTTTATTTCTGTTGAGAATAATGATTATTAAACTAAACATTACTCTAAATAGTAATGGAATGGTTGGTTACGCAGCAGTTTTTCTTATGAAAATCCATTCAACTATTGTACAGAAGCAAAATTATCTAGAGATTGCGATCAGCAATTATCTTGATCATTTTTGTTGGTTGGGGAATTTCGGTAATGGTTGGCCAAAGATTTAAGGCGATTAATCACGTTGCTCGAGCCTGCAATCATCGCGCTGCACTGAATGGTGTGAGCAGCGAATATCTGTTCACCAGATTCAAATTATTTTATTGAATGACCAGGGCTCAATACTATGCTTTGGAAATGCTTTCTTTTAACATTTCCGCGAGCAATTGATCAAATATGTTCCTCTCCGCCCAGTGAATTCCTTCCTGTGACAACGCTCGACTTAAGTTTGTGGTTACGTTATAATGCCTTTACCAAGCACCAACCGTAGGACAGTCTTGCCATCCCATACATTATAGTAGTAGGGGTAAAACATGAAATGTTCGTAAGTTCACATAGGGCATAGGGCAAGTGAAAAAATGGAGTGGTTCAGTGCTTTGATGCCAACGAATATTATGCTGAGTAGTTCTGCCCAGTTGATCTGTTTGTTCTTAGCACTGAATAGTTTTCCTTAAGAATTCGAGGAGATAGTTTCGCCCTTTGATGACAACAATTATTAATTTTGTATTGCATTCCTGGCAGTACGCTTGATTGTTTCAAAGCTTTTAGCCAAATTTATTCCAGTATGAATTGTAGATTTAAAACAATAATAATAAGGAAAAACTTGACATATAATAATAAATAATATATGTCAAGTTGTTCTTACTTCTCTCTTACAATTCAGTCGCGTGCTTTCCGACATTCTGAATGCGGCCAAACTTATGAGGCAGTTTCTGCAGAGTTTTTACATTATCCCATATTCGCGGTAAACGCTAGATTTTCTCAGATAGCCATACCATCATTATCTATGTTCTGTAAGTGTGAAAACATATTCAAGTTCGAATTGACAGAAGTCCATTTATTTAGTTAATGTCACTAGATACTTGTGCAGTGTGCACCTCAGCCACCGTGCGCAAGATAGCTGCCTAAATACTTCATCACAAGCTCCAGCAATGAGCGCCGAAGCACAATTATTCGCTCTGTGCTGTACGATTTCCTTAGCGTACTGCACTCTTCGCCACTTGCTGTTTTCAGGGCTACGGTCTCATAGTGTGCTGCTGGAGTCGGCGTTGCAGCCCGCCGGAATCGTGGCTATAGCTACCAAGGTCAGTTCTGAGAAGCAAAGGTCTCGATCGTTGCTGTGCATGTGTCCGATTTTTTCGACGTTATTACCACCATTGCAGTCTCTAATAATATTTTAGCACCCAGTCGAACGTATAAAATGTATGATTTGACTCCAGTCAATCGAAATAAGATTTTGATTGACTGGAGCTAATAGTATATCTTTGATCTACTCTGAGATAATGTTCCCTTGCTTGAACCCAATAGCCTCTATACAAGCCTTTGAACAGGCTTGGGTGTCTTTGAAAAGGGTGTCATAATAATTAAGGTGCAGTGCTCACACCGCAGTTTGAACCCAATTCTCGTAACGAAGTCAATTGGTAAATGCAATTATCCGGCTAGGGACGGAGCTGTTGCCACAATATGGTTGAATGAATCACTTGACAGTTGTTGAAAGAAAATGAACTAGCAATGATTGGCTATCGTTTCCCACGGTTTACAATGAACAGAATTCATTGAATTCGGGATGATTTTTGGTTGAGAACTTATGAGGATTTTGTAATTGTTTTGCTTTTTCATTTCATATATTACATAATTTAAATTGATACCTATGCATCTGCATGCATTAATCACTCCGATGATCCATGTATTATATTATATTCAGTTAAATTAAAATGGAATAAAACTTGGTGATAAGCAATCATGTTCCTAAGGTAAATAAAGCTCACTTATTCATTGGTAATACTTTTCTATCCAACAACGGGCCTTGACTTCAGCCACTTCCTAATCATGCTCCACAAACTTCATCGCTGGCCACGTCGTGAAGTGTTTGCAAATCATTTGCAATATTGCAATGTCAGCAATATTTGTTGACCACAAACACAATAGCTCCTGTCTTGGCGTCCTGAAAACTTCCTGGGAGCAAATAAGTTTGGGTCTCTACACTCGAGTTTCTATGTTTTGGGATCGCACATCGAATCATGTGCATACATCGCTTTTTATTTTCATTATACCATTGTTGAAAATGCGTACTTTAGTTTAAAAGACAGATATTGATTTGATGTGTCACATGCTAATATCATTCTTGCAATTTGAATTTTAACATAGGGCAAAGCAATCAGACAAGCAAATAAGCATGTGAGGTGTGCTATTTGGGTATGTTACCTGAAAATGAATATGGCTGCTAAATGCGTTCAAAAATATACAATAATTGCTTTGTTTTCTAGCAGCATAAAAAATTTCCCGAAAAATATTTAGCATATATGAGACTTCTGAAACTCGGTTTATTTTACTAATGCTTTTTTGGGATACTTAATACGTGAATTTAGCTTCTTTTGCTTTAGAAGAATACCAATTCTGCTCTGAAAATGTAGTCTCGTGGATTCATTTAACCCCTGTGAAATGAAGTGGCCAACAATTCACCTTTTGAAGCCGAAAAAGAGATAATTTTTGTATTCCCGGAAAATTGCTATCTCTATTTGTATTTCTATCCCACCTCACTTAAGTAATGTATACGAATTAAATATGAACGCAGATGAATTAGTTTCAACATGAGTCACGTAGAAGTTATTTTTGATAATTGTTGAAAAACATATTTCTCGTAATCCTTTCAATAATTTTGTAAGTAAAGATCGTAGATTCCAATTATTATCACAAAGCTAATTGTCAAGCGTTCTTCACAGAACAGCGGTATCTTTGAGAAGGTCTTTGAAGAATGCTGGACTTGCGAGTTACACGATGTGACCACCAGAGGGCCAGTCATGTATTATGCACGGCCACTTCTTTACGGCGCTGCCTAATGACATGAGCTATGGTGGTGCTGGTGCTAACGAGCATCCAGACGGCGCGGCGCAAGAGATGATTTGTCGATTGATAGCGAAAAAGAAGTAAAATAAGTATAAAATTCTTTCAAAAACAGATTGATTGCGCAAAAAGTGAAATGGTTAAGCATGTAAAATTATGAATGAATGTAACAGAGGAGACAAATGGTAATGAAGGCTTCTCTTGAATTTTACTACAAGAAAAGTATTGGAAGATGCGTTTTTTACTGATGCTTAGTAATTTAAAGGAGAAATTTGAAGAGCAGTTTGGTATGAAAAAGAGGAATATAAAGTTCTGTAGGAAGAACCTCAAACAGCAACAATAAAATTTAGCAAGAAAATTCCTTAAAATATATTGAATATTCCGCCATAACAATACAACGTCGAGCAAAAACTAATACTTTTCAAGCAATTTCCTCTCATCATGAAATAACGGTAATAAGAATGAACTTAGCTGTAATATTCAACATGAATTTGTATATATATTGCATTACGAATATATAACAGTGAAAATATGGTGATAAAAAATTTATAGTAAGTTTGGACAAAAGACGCTTTCGCAGAGGAGAACGGCAGTCATTAAACTCGCAACTGTCGAATACGTAATTAAATAAATAAAAAATATAATAATTGCCTGCTTCTCTTCTTCGTTAACAAAACATTAAAGCTTTTTAACTACCCTCAAATGTTTAGTCTCGCGTAAAAAATTAGGTAGAAAATATTGTCAAACGTAAAAAAAACGTTATTTGGTTTGTTTCTTTGTATTCTTGATCCGTTTTTTAAGCTGAAGAGCTTGCGATGCTCTTTTTCTTGGCTCAAGCCGTCGACTATAATGAGTCCATTTACTGGGTGGTACGCTCAATAGCCGACGCTCAACTCAGACTCCAATGTAAAAAGGCATCTTCCGGCATTCTTGACGCTTGAAATTTTATTGAAAATTAGATTTTCTTCTTTTTTATAGACGTAGCTTATACTGATTCTTTTCCTTTGCACTTTAAAAATATTTTCTTATTTCTTTTTTTTTTTCAGCTAAGATGTTTGAATAGACGAGAAGCATGTTGTGATTTTTTTTCTGTACGCACTCATTTTATTTTCTAATTTATATTGTTATGTTTTTTTATCTATGATGGTTAATCGAAAAAACACTCTGAGTTGATATTCACTATTTGATCCATAATTTCAAACAACATTGACAGAAATCATGAAATTCGAAACCACCAAAAAAGTGCTGAAGTGGACGGAGTTTTTGTGCGAGATACTGAACAAAGCTGGAGGAATATTTCGTGTAGTAAGCAATAATTAAGTAAGCGTGAAGTCAATCAGATGCAGGTCATACTTTCTGCGGAGTCAGGAAGTTTTGAAGTAAATCAAATGCTGGTTGCATTTACCGTAGAGTTCTTTGGGAGCCAGGATGTCATGTACGCCCTCGATGTATTGTAATGGCACTATTTTCTATCGAATTTCAACAACTGAAAATTTCTTGTCAAGATCTCATAGAATCTTTTCAATTCTTGTAAGACTTCTGGACAAAACTTTCCGATAAGTAGATAGAACAGACAGAAAGCTAACTGTTAAAACATTTAAATCAATTTCATGATGCATAGGCTGAAATTCTTTGCTCGAATACAAATTACCTCCAGTGCGACAAAATCTTGGGAAAGATTTATCAAAGTTATATTCTGATTCATTCATTGCACACTGCGCTTCATACAAATGTTTGTTTATTTTGACCTACGGCAACACAGAACGAGCATCAAGATCGAAGAATGCTTCAGAAAGGCGACATCGATGACAAAATGAGGCTTTTAAGATACAACGATAAATCGATGGCTTCAGCGCATTTACAAGCAACGTTATATCGCTAAATTTCCTAACTGTTTCATATTTTGGGCACCATTACAAGCGATGTTATCACTCCACTAGCGTAAAGTTTGCAATAAATTTACTCAATCGCTCACTTAAGAAAAAATGAAATTATTATTGATAGAATAATATGCCTATGAACGAACGTGATAAAAAATCACTGGCTCTTTAATTCTAATCACGACTCAATCACCGAGCCGAAAATCTCACATCGTAAATCAAGAACAAAAAATCATAGCACTCACCTCAAACCCAGAGGATGGATTGATGACACGTATAATTAAACGATCGAGAGTCTCTAGTATTAAATAATCCGCTACTAATAATTCACATTTGTTGTCAGCAGACTTGAGGAGCGCACCGTCATCTCCATCCAACCGACAGCGAGCAACTGAGGGCACGCGAAGGCATTAAGCGCATGCCGTACGTTCGTTCCAATTCCATGAAGAGTTAGTCATTCATGCTCATGAATGTCACATTTTCAGCCAAATGCATGAGGCGTATCATAGATTAAATGAACACTATAAATATCTTTACACAAACATGGAAACACTAGGATTCATTTTCAAGCAATTGTCAAATATTTAACTTGAGTTATAACAAGCAGGGTGCGTTTGCATGCCCTTGACATGTTTGGAAGAAAACTAATTTTTGCAGGGGCACTAAAAGGCTTGGTAAACACGGCTCCTGCAGCCTTGTACTGAAATAAAATTTTAATTGTCGATAACAATGAGCAAAATTAACTAAATTGAATTAAGAATTTGTCTAAATAGACAATGAGATCAAATACCTGATAAATGGGTAAATATATATATTAAATTATAAGAACCCTTCTAAATTCGTTATTTCAGTGCGCACTTCCCGACCGAGGCAGCACACTGAGGAGCTGGAGTTATATTAGTCTCTCCGCAGCTAATATGGAATGTACGTTATTCTTTAATATATAAATTCTTTAATTTGTTGAAAAAACTGCTTCCTTTCAGTTACTAGAAGTTATGTGCAAGTATATATAGCACTGCTTCAAGGTTGGCTTATATATATAATACTTAGTGACCCATAACTGTTTTAAGTGATGATAACGATGAAAATTGTATTTGTTATTTATTAACGTTGTTGGAAAATCATGAATTATCATTGATAATTTTAGAAGCACAAATATAGCGATAAACAATCGTTGCAAGTTTCTATATATTCAATATAAGTTCTATATTCGTACCAAGACTTGATTTTTTATCCCCTTAACGTCTAGCGTTGCACTGTATCTAGAGAAAATATCAAAAAGACTCGTCAAGCTTTCAGCCTTCATCAAAACAATTGTGCCGAGACATTGAAAAATCATGCACCGTTTCCAAATTATGTTTGTCTTCATCGAAAATTCAACGGCCATTGTGTTTCCACCTGGTTTCGTTCAGTAGACTTTCTGCAAGTTGGATGCAAGCAATCATCTTTGTACTCCTAATACAATGGCCTCCGTCACGTCCTGATCACCTCTGCAATAAATAAATAATATCCTTGTTGAATTCGCTGCAGATAGACGGTTTTCAGATCAATAGAAGGATTTAGACTGGTAGGTTTGGTCATGCCTGTAGTATAAATTCTATTTCAGTATAGCTCATGAAGATAAAAAAACTCTGAATATATATAAGATCTCTGCCATCAATTCTAATAAATCGTGGCATCGAAATATCTTGAATGGTGGCAACGATTGCGCTTAGACTTCAAGATGAATATTTTAGTGACACATAGCACTCTTGGGACCCGATTTGAATATAAGAAATGTTGTTTGCACTATAAATAAGAGTCTGTTCTATTACCTTGATACCTTAAATTAACTTCCATAAACTTAGGGTGTTAAATCGACAAAAAGAGAGTAACTCATTGTTCACAAGAACAATACAGCAATGGGTCAGGTTAATAGACGGAAAATTTTCGAGTCATTTCCAAATTTTCGTAGTTTGTAGGATATAAATGTTTCGCATTGGTTTATTTTTTATGTTTAGTTTGCCATGTTCAGTGTATCATTGATTACATAAGACGTTAATTTTATCAAATCAGGGAATTCTTTTATTGAACATCAGTTTGTTGGCGATCACAAATCGTCAGCTAGAGGAAGTGCCATCATTCAACTTTAATTTATATTCTTCTTCATATACCTATTTCTATTTTTATGTTTTAATGAATGTTGCTACAATTTATTTTTACATTTAAACATTATTCGAATTATTATTGTCATGCTTTGTCTACAAAATTATTGCTACAATTTATTTTTAAATTCAAACATTATTCAAATTATAGTTGTCGTGCTTTGTCTCTTAAACCGTTGCAGAGCCAGTTTTCGATACTTAATGCCACTAATGATTGATCAATTTATTTTAAACTGATCATCGTTTCGATATCAGGCATTCAAACATTCTCTATTGTCTTTCTATTCAGAATTGTCACGTACTGTTTTGTCATTGTCTTTCCATTTAGACATAATGCTTTTATCGCTGTAACGGTGATGAATTTCAGATTTACTAATTCACATTTGATGTAATCGATTTTAAGTGTGTCACGGAGTTGAAATACTTCTTCTGTATTTCCACCCCTTGACACACTCGTATTGAATGACTAAGCCAAAAATAAAGAACTGATCAGGCAAAGTAAACCTTTCAAACCTGGTAAAAGCTAAGACGTTGTTCTGGTGGATCGTAGCCGCTACAACAGTAGCATAAATGCACTCCTCACCGATCCTTCCAAATTTGTTGAAATTACAGATCGAATCTCTAAAGCTATTTTGAAAAGAGAAGACAAAATCAATAACGTCTTGAGTAAACTTAGAGATTCCTCTGCTTTATCACCCGAAACTTATTCTAAACTTCATGCCCCTGGTTCTGGTCCTGGTATTTTATATGGCTTACTTAAAATTTACAAGTCTGATTTTGCCTCGAAGTTTCAAGTTCGACCAATTTTTGCCGCGCACAATACTCCCAGTTTTAAACTTGCCAAGTTTTTGGTAACGGTTTTAAATTGTCTTACTACTAACCAGTCTACTCTTGATAATTCTTATACGTTTGTGGATCGCTCGAAGGCTTTTACAGGACTTGATTCTGGCCTCATTTGAAGTAGAAAATTTATTTACTAATATCCCTCTTAATGAAACAATTTAAACCTGCCTCAATTCTTTGTTTAAATATATTTATGATTTTTTTATTGTCTTAAACCGTAATATTTTCAAATCTCTTTTAGAATTATCAGTTCTCAACTATTTTTAGCGCATTTTCTCATTTATGGGAAAAATGCACTATTGTGCTCGCCATGTCCGTCCGTCCGTCTGTCTGTCCGTCTGTCCGTCCGTCTGTCCGTGACCTCAAGTTTTCGTCGACGAGAACATGTGCTCTCAGTCACTCACTGCAGTGAGTACTGCGTTATATTTTTTCATATTTGCTGGCAAGTTATACAGATAGATTGACGTTTTAGGCATGGGTCTCCCGCTCAGCCAATCTTTTCGATTCTTTTTGTGTTTTCACGAGGTTTCTTGGCTGGCCAATGGTCCTCTTAGTTTTAAGCCAATATTCTATAACAGATACGTCGATGACACCTGTACAATTTTCAAACATTCCTCTCATGTCAAACCATTCTTTGATTCCCTAACTCGCAACATAAATCTATCAAATTTACTATGGAGCTAATCTAACAATAGTTTGTCTTTCTTCGATTGCAATGTTATCAAATCTATAAATGGCCGTTTCTTGTTCCAGACCCTTGTACATTTTTCAACCGAGTCCCAGTTTGAATTCAGCATTTAGTTCCTATCCACTTGAAATTGTGAATAGATCGTTTTTTTCTTAAACTTTGTCTTTTATTTATAAATTTAGGTTTTAATTTCGGTTCCTTGACTTTCAATTGCATTAACTTGTAATTGTATCTGCATTCTAGAATCTTCGAACTGACGATGAAGCTGAACTCCGGAACGTTTTTTTTTTTTGAGATATGATGAACTTTTGGTGGAATTTACTTTGCTTTTAAATTTCTTGTTAATTTGCTATTCAAGCAAACAGTGACCTTAATATTTATAATCGATTTTTTGCCGACTATTCCTGAATAGGGAGATTATTTGATCGCATCATTGCCTGTGTTAATGCAAAACTAGGCCCAACACTCACACGACTATGAAAGATCATGAAATTTATAACGAAACCCGAAGAAAAGCATTTGTGATTGGCGAGAAAACGGGGAATGCACGCCAAGGAATAAAAAGAGCCATAGAAATTATTTATTTACGTTTACTACTGAGTAACTTCAGAGCAAGTCATTCTTAGCTCACAGCTGCCAACAAACTCACTACACGTACAGACACATACATCAAACACAGACCGCGTAGTAATAATGTAACATTAATACAAAGCGATTAAATGCACAATAAAGCCTCCACGGAGGCATAAATTATTATCCTCACGAAATTTGCAGTGCAGTATTTTGGTACTGGCGCACTGTAAGGTTTAGAGATATTTTTTTAGATCGAGGAACGCAATCAAGAGCATGGCTTTGACATCCTTCCGACACGTGCTGAACTTTTTTGCAATAATTTCACGCAGCCTTATTTTACGCAAGCACGCGTATCTACAGAAAAATTCTAAAATACTTCTAATATTCATACATTCATTTCTGTGTGTCAACTATTTTTATTACTTGACTGATTATATTACTGGACTGACATAGTGAAATGATATGCAATTTCCACAAAAAGATGAGCGCTGCGCATCTTTGGATGGATCATAAAATGATGCTGTGCAGCGATGCTGGATCATAAAATTATTCAAGCAGTAAACTCATGTGATGCGTATGTCAAGTGTTCAAGTGATTCTTTATATTTATAATAAATTTTCAGTTAGCCCGTATCTAAAGTCTACAAATAACTATAGTAAGTGAAAACTAAAACTAGATTTCTGGACTGCCCCCCCCCCTTAGATTTCCCAGCTAAGTCTTTTGTATGATTGGTATGAATGCACCCGCGTCAAAGTTAGCAGAAGATATATCCATAAGTACTTACTTTAAATAAACGTACATAGGAAATTTGAGAGAACAAGCCAGGATTGACTAGAAACCCACACATGAACTTACGTTTCCAAGAACGCAGCGCGTCGGAAAGGCGAAATTTCGGTCTTGATTTATCCGTACCCCGGAGTAAAATAAAGAATGTGAGACATCAATGGAACTCTGTTTACCACCATGGTTGAACTAATATAAGGTTGACCCATGAGAAGCTTATTATTGCGGATGTAGTTCGTTGTTCGCCTGTGACGTCACTGAACTCAGGGACGTAACAAGAAAGCTGAACTGAAAGGCGGAAATCATCAAGGGTCAACCTTTTATAGTTCAACCAAGGTTTACCACAGACTAAAACTCGAACAACGCAAACATTAAATAATTTTAATTGAAAGGTAAACCCAAATATTGACATAATTATTGTTGGAAAGATTATGAGAGAAATCTGTGGTGGATGATTATATGTAATAGACAGAGTAATTTTTCCTATTTGTAAATGCATTAAAGTGCTTCCACTCGAAGCCTTCCAAAATTTTGAACATTTAAACGAATATATTTTCAATGCATTTGTATCTACACATTATAGTGGCACATTCTATTAAACAATGATGAATTAAAAACATGTATATGAATAATTAATGTATAGACATTGTTTGAAATCAGCGCAAAATGTTCGGAGTACATATAAAATTTGCATAGTTGAATAATCCTCACAGCAGTCACAGCATAGCTCATACCTGTTTAATGTTCATACTACATGACCTACATGCAAAAAACATGTCATTTTGTACAAGAAACGTTCAAGAAATAACAAATGTTCAAGAAATCTTCATACTTCATGACCTAGGTACATATGAAAAACATATCATCTTCTGGAACGTGTCACGGCGCTCGTGCAGTGATCTGTAAACTATTCAAAGCTTTATAACAGAAATCATTACATGGGAGAATAATCGACGTTATTTTAATCGGCTGTTGATATCAGAACTTGGAAGCATTCGCAGGGATGAATTATCTCCAAGCTTCATG
The DNA here is from genome assembly GCF_000764305.2 of Hyalella azteca. NCBI lineage: Eukaryota > Metazoa > Arthropoda > Malacostraca > Amphipoda > Hyalellidae > Hyalella > Hyalella azteca. Next base: position 25,600 of record NW_025947027.1, on the reverse strand, counting down.
CATGACATGAAGAATAAATTGCACAATTTAAAATTATTCACATAAATTGAAATGTTATTGTCACAAAAAATACTTAATCTAGGTAAAAATTGTAGGCAAATCGAGCGAGTATTGTCATACAGGTGCTGCAGCAATAAAGAACGTAAATTTCTTGGCAGCGGCTAAGAAATTTATTACTCCCTAAATGTTATGCTTACACGTCAGTTTAACCGGTATCTTATTTACAAAATAAAAAAGTAAATCATAATCGGGAATGAATTTACCTCAACCTCGTGCATAGATTGAGGTATATTTACTGCGGACTGATTCTGATAGGAATCAGTGAACTGATTCATAATGGATTGATACTGATTCTTTCTTGTAGCTATTGACATGTGAATATTCCGTTTGCAACTGTTATGCTGTCTTTTAAAATTGGCTATTTATCAATTGATGTCGTACATTTTAAAATTGGCTGTCTTAAAATTCAAGTATCAATATCTTAAATTAAAAATTGACTGCATATATTCATATGCAGTCAATATTCATAAATTATACGCAATAACTTGCCTATATGTCAATCAGACGGTAGAATCACCGAATAGTTACGTTCGCGATCGGCAAGCACTGTATTAGTACACGTAGAATGACGAATTTATTACTGATAATTCGACGGTATAATTTCTTGCAGGGCATTTTTCAGTAATTATCAAAACAGCTGAGCGATCATCAATATAACAGGAAGAGGATCAGCAACACAACAGAGGGATGATTAACACCACAGGAACAGAAGGACGATTACCACCTAAATCTCCACAAAAAGAGGATGATATTCTCGCATCATGGGGGTGATTATCCCCTCAACATGAGGATGATCATCACCTCAACATGAGGATGATTATCACTTAAACAGCAGCTACGGGAGTCACCGGTTAACAAGAGGCGCACTTGGAGTTCGCCTGGGCAGGTTCTTGCAAGTCGACGTTGCCAGTTCGTTCGTCAGCATCGCTTCCCTGCCGAAAAATCACATTACTTAAAATTGTAAACTTGAATATTAAAAACTTAAAGTAACGTATTACGGGGTAAGGCAATTATTTTTATCTAGTTTGTTTAGCGCCACTTCCCAAATTCCAATCTCCCTATCAGCTTGCTTGTAAATGTTATTAGGTTTATATTAAGCGAACATATTTACGATGTGTGTACTTGTGTTCTTATAATATGGGTACATTTGCAAGCATTTTAAAAGAACCTCAAAATTGTTCAGTATGATAGACTGCATCAGTGTCAATGTGGTTTGCGGCAGTGGAGAGAAGAAAAAGCCTCATTATGAACGCTCATGTTACACAATTATATAACTTGCTTAATAATTATGCTAAAAAATTGTTCAAATATGTGCAGAATTGTGCACCTACATCCCTAAATGTTTTTCATTGGGCTCGACGTAAGATTTATAATTTGATCATAAAATAGTCTAGTGATATCAAAACTTCTAATTGGATATGGTATGTTTTTGGTCATCTTTTGATTGGGTGTTTGTATAGTTACTCAAGGAATCTAACTCATATCATAGACTTTCCATTTATTTATATTATAGTAAATGACATGAAAAAGCACCAAATATTAATTTAAAATTTTCTAAGAGCATATTATGATTAATAAGCAAATGTAATCCTAGAGTTATTTGAATCAAACTATGGATGTGGTACCCGTGCAAGCCGTTGATCTCTGACAGCCCGGGCAAGGTTTCTGAAGGTCTCTTGTACGTTGATATTGCTACGACACGACACCTCGTGGAACTCCATACCGTAGCACTCCGCCAACTGCAACCCATCCAAATATTAATGAATATTTATTCCATTGAATATTTCTTTATATGTGAAGAATTAATTTTTAGATAAAATACACTTTATTACATTCGAAATCAATGAAAATGATGGCATTATCGATCGATATATTTTACCGCTTCCGAAGATTTGGTCGATAAATTAATACTGAAAATTTTCGATAGAAATTTAGAATTTAGGAAGGGCATCCCATTCGTCATTCGTGGCATCCCATTTGTCATTGCGAAATAATATTACTCACAAAATGTAGACTTTTTCAGTCATGTAGAATCGACTTGAACTCTCAGCAAAAGTATTTATACTTTTTTTTTCTGGATTAACAGTTGTTTAACTTGCACGGAATTAATTTCGTCAGAGAAATTCAACAGGGAAAAATTCCTGCGCAAACGAGCAGGGCGAATAGTTTTTGTTGTATACAAGCAAGAGATGAGGTGTAGGCTGAAGAGGTCGTGACGGCAGTTACTCTGCAGTCCAGGCAACACCAAATTTTCTTGCATTAACAACATTAACGACTCCCTCAACGATGACATAAAATCGTTCCCTTCCCTCAGACGAGCTACCTCCTCTCTTGGGCACTCGTCCTGCTGTCAGAAGCTTCTCAGTAAAAAAGACAACATTTCTTTTTGCAAAATTTCTAGCTTTATATCATGCAGTAAATCTACACAAGTAAGACACGCGTCCAAAATTGAAGAACTTCAGAAAATTCTACGTTTTGTTCATTGGAAACTAAACTCTAAGTTACATTTGATGGTATATAGTCGGAATCAGACATTCATCACTTTCATTTTGGTAACAATTTTTTGTAAATTGTTAATCTAGTGACACAGGAAAAAGTGAATCACAATGAAATGAGTACAAGCGAATGTTATATTGTTAATTAAATTCTTAGGGTTGAACGGAGGATCGCACGTACCTTTTGAGCTCGGTCTTTCTGCACGAGTTTGTGGTGAGGGAAAACCTCGCATTTGTTGCCTGCAAGGATCTTCACCACCTCAGGGGAAGCATTCTGTGACACACAACTTTATCAAAAACTTTACTTTTGATAAACTTGATCTTAAACTCAATCAACTTCATTGTAAGCTGACTCAATGCGTCAGCTTACTTTTAAGTAACTTCGATCTCTGCTGACTCATCTGATAGCGCAAGGACAAATGCGAAATAGGATTCGGATACGTATCAGCATAACGTTTTTGCAGAAATTCATAGAATAATATTATTTGTTTAACGAATAAAGTAATCAAAATTGCACCTCTTCGATGTTTCTGAGCCAGTAAGTGAGGTGGTCGAACGAATCAGTGTTGGTGACGTCATACACGAGGACAATACCCTGAGCACCTCTGTAGTACGCCGTCGTCAAGGTGCGAAACCGCTCCTCTCCTGCCGTGTCCCTTCGTAAATAATTACATTTTAATTTATGTACTGTATTGTGTATTGTGTAAATTGTATTGTGCTGTATGAACAATTTATTACAAATGAACTAATATTTTCTAGTACGAATGTTGAACCAATCACGAAAAAAGTTCCTCCTCATATAAGTTCATTATTTCATTGGAGATAATTTTGCGTTAACATCAATTGTATTTTTTATTTTGTCTCGAAACGATTTTTTACAATAAATTCATGTCAAAGATTGAGCTGAAAATTATCTCAATTCTTATAACACTACCGATCTCGTTTGAGATGAAAATCTAAGAATTTTGACGAGTTAAATAAGACTTCAAACTATTTTCTTATACACGAAAATTAAAACAAGAAGGCTTACCATATTTGAAGTCTTACGGGGACTCCGTCTAAGTTAATTATCTTCTGCTTGAAGTCGATTCCTGAAATGAAATCGGAACGAATCAAAAATCAATAAAAATGAAGTGACGAATTTGTGCGTATTATCTTCGGGGTGATTTTTTTGCTAGTATGAGATCGAAGTAATCACTACCAAATGCCTAGGTCAATTATGGAACATTAAAATGAATTGTTGAATATATCGGTGAGTAAACCTTTTATGTAAATCACGAGTAAAGCAAAACGTGATATCTCTACTTTGGCCCTTAATAATGCAAGCACCAGTTCAAGGGTTGAAGCGATAAACTTTCATCCGGCCAAGCTGAGCAGGCAAACGATTACGCCTCAAATTGAGAGCCTATGTACAGAATCTCTCTAATGAGTTGGATTTGCCACGAAGTTATTTTTAATGAAGAGAAACGAGGACTGGAGAAGCGAGCCTAAAACTGTCGTTAAAATCTTGAACAGATTTCGAGTGATGGTTATTTTCTCTATAGTGGAAGCGCGGTCTCGTTCTGGATGAAAAAAAGTTTTCAAATAAATTCTGGCGGCAAATAAAGCTTGTGGCCAGAATATTATTATTCATTTTGGATACGTTTGTGTATATCATTTCAACCTGTTAAGTGCATGTTATCACTAATCAGATAAAGACTTTTGTTTTGATTCTTCACTCTGCTGAAATATATAGCTAAGTTACCTCAATAATATTGCGGATTAATTATATGATTTGGCGTAAGATTCTGAAAATGACTTTATAATGTTTTTTTCTTTTGTGACAAGAATAATTCTTCTTCAAATTAGTTCAGTCATTCCGTCATTCCAGACATGTCATGACGTTACAACTAAGTTATTCGGCTCATAGAGTATGCTAGATAAGAGGTGTTCCTTGTCAGCCACTTACTTACTAACTGCTTAGACCGGGAACAAATAGCCTGGAGTTTGAATAAGATCTATGGAAATTTCTGGTGGGCCGGTCATCGGCCGGAGTATCTCCCCTTATAAGGAATAATGTGAATATGTACCTAGTAGTCGTAGGGGGAACTCATACATTCCAGGTGTTTAATTCGCTGTTGTGCGCAATGAATTCCTCATGTTGACCAGCGCTACTAGTATTTGTCATATATAGGCAGGGCTGGGCAGCGCTACTGTGAAATGTAGCGGCCGCTACCGCTACATGCTCTAAATATAGCGGGCGCTACCGCTACAATTGATTAAATGTAGCGCCGCTACCGCTATCGCTACATGTAGTGCGCTACTGCCCACCTATGGTAACAACTAGTATCATGTTGACACTAAAGAATTGATGTCACTTATTTGCTTAAATCGCAAGTTAACCAAAAATTTAAAAGCAAGGATTAAACCACAAATGTTCATATCTTTATGGAAAACGTTTCGGAGTCCAGCTCCATCGTCAGTTCGTAGAATCTATAATTTACATAGAAAGTCACAAATTAGTACAATTGAAAGCACAAAAAACAATTAAAAACCTAAACTTACAAGTACCAGGGCACAAAACCTATCTATTCACAATTTCAAGAGGATAGGAGCTACCAGCTGAATTTAAACTGGGCCTAAGTTTAAAAATGTACAATGATTCTAAAATACGCAAATCTGAAGTACCGGAGGTGGAAGCTAACACTCTAAAGTCACTGTCAGAAACAGGGACACCACACTGCTCGGCGTGAGTGCGCACAGCCGAATGAGGGGGGCGCGATAGTAACTGTCCGGTCCTACAACTCCTGCCCTTATGCTCAGCGACCCTGGAATAAAGATTGCGAGACGTCATCCCGACGTACGCAGATGCACATTGTGCACAACGAAATTGATAAACCAGGGACGATCGCATATGAACAGGGAGCATATCTTTATATCTAAAGAAAGAACCGATTTTGAAACTGTTTACCAGAACAATATGAAGTTTGACGTTTGGAAAGTATCTATCGAACAAGGCTGTTAATTCTCTTGACATAGCTTCGGACGCAGGGCCGAAGTATGGAAAAGAACAATAAATAACGTTCCTACTATCGCGCTCGGGAGCAACCTCACTGAATCGCTTCGACATGAATTTCTTGATTTGGGTATACACCAAACTTGCCGGAAATCCATTAAGCGAGAATATATTTCGTAAAAATTCAAATTCAGCGTCCATAGCATGGTATGTTGAACAAATGCGAAAACCTCTGTATAATAAAGTTTTAAGCCCATTTAACTTGAACCGGAATGAACAAAAACTAAAGAAACTTGTATTAAGACCGGTGAATGTCGGTTTTCGGAACACAGAAGTCAAAAAACGGCCATTAGATTTTGTAATATTGCAATCGAGGAAGGACAAACTATTGTTAGATTCAAGCTCCATAGTAAATTTGATAGAATTATGTTGTGAGTTTAGGTAATCAAAAAATGGTTTGACATGGGAGGAATGTTTAAAAATTAGAAAGGTGTCATCGACGTATCTGTGTGTTAGCTTCCACCTCCGGTACTTCAGATTTGCGTATTTTAGAATCATTGTACATTTTTAAACTTAGGCCCAGTTTAAATTCAGCTGGTAGCTCCTATCCTCTTGAAATTGTGAATAGATAGGTTTTGTGCCCTGGTACTTGTAAGTTTAGGTTTTTAATTGTTTTTTGTGCTTTCAATTGTACTAATTTGTGACTTTCTATGTAAATTATAGATTCTACGAACTGACGATGGAGCTGGACTCCGAAACGTTTTCCATAAAGATATGAACATTTGTGGTTTAATCCTTGCTTTTAAATGTTGACCCTAGTAACAGGCTGAGGTTGACAACATTACACCGAAATCTTTCGTACAGTTTTATTCTGTAATTTATATTATGTATGTATCATGCTGGTTTTTAAATAATATTTAATACTATTAAGTAAAATCTAAAGGCTTTATCTATAAATGTAGCGGTAGCGCTGTAGCGGCAAAACCTCGTATCGCTACTACGCGGGCGCTTGTAGCGGGCACTACCGATACCGCTACAATTGCTTAAATGTAGCGCCGCTACCGCTACTGAAAATGTAGCGGCCGCCTCATGTAGCGCGCTACCGATGGCAGTCCATGACTATAGGTCCATGATGGCAGTTTTCAGAAGCCAACATATTATTTATTTGGCTTTGAACTCGTTTTAAAATAGAAACCTAATTCAGACGGGATTGCCGTTTAAATGCTACCAGAGCGATTAAGCCAAATAACGCTGACAACATTGAAAAAACATTTCTGACCATATTTCCCCCTGCGACGCAGTAAAATTCCAGCAAAGACAGGCAGACAGATAACCTCTTCATTGATAGTTGTGGCCACGAGTCACCGAAATTTGGCAACACAGATGGCCTTCCTCCGCGGGATCAAAGGCTTCCTAGGCGCTCAGAACTCAGAACACATTTGGTCCGCGCATCCTCCGTTGCTGCCCTATTTACCACAGGCAAAGAAATACGAAGTTGGGTCTGAATTACGCTTCCTCAATTTTGCTAAACACGGAAATGATTTTCGATGAGACAAAATCTTTCTTTGTTTTCGTACTCAATCGATTTTGTTCAATACGTTTTTTTGTATACTTTATTCTGAAGAATAGGTCATGATATCAACATTAGAGAAGAATTTCATAAACACAACCAAATAAATCATTAACGGATTTAACAAATCCAAGTGTGTGAAAAAGTAATTGACGTTCAATATAACCTGTCAAAATACTTCATCTCACTCCAGCCACTTCCTTGACTTCAACTTACGTAAAATTCCAGTGAACATGCTATTGTTTTGATTTTGGATGCTTGCACTTCAAACACCTTAGCAAATTATTTCGGATTCTTCCTTCACAAATATTATATAAAAAAATTAATCACAACCCTTGCATAAGCATCACTAACTCTTACTGGCAGCAAAGTATTCTTCACGGGGCTCAGGAGTTTACCAGGAAAAGCGGACGTAGAACAAATTTTAAACGAATCTACAAAGTTGTCGTAGTCGAAGTGCGGTGTCATTAATTTAGTATCAGTTATGATTCGATCTGCCCTCGTTACGAGAGACCAGTTTTGTAGTTACAAAATAAATATCTAAGTACCAAAGCCACCCATTAATATCATGACCCAAGTGCGAAGGAAATTTTGCCAGTTTTGCAAGCTGATTACGTTTAAATAATTCTAATGGTTTGAATGTACAAGTTACGAATAAAATTACTAATTATAAAAAACTTTGGTAGTTTTTTCAGAATTTTATTTTTAATTAATGATGTGCAATACAGTTAGTCAACAATATGGGGAGGAAACCGTGCCTTCCATTCCTTATTGAAGCTTTAGTTTAAAAAATTATGTTGCATAATATGAGAGAAAAATTTACATGCTACGTAATTATCGAGTAATGAATAACATTGATTTGAATGTAGCCGAATGTTAGTGTAAACACCGTCTAAAGACCAAAACAACGAGCTAGACCGATGTCAAGCAGATAAAAGACGAATAATTCCAATTTTAGACGAATTATGAGGCTGAGCCTCCAAGTAACGTCATCACTCACCGACTGTTGATATGTATGTGTCGTAATAACGCTCATCGCAAAACCTGTGAACTAAGCACGTTTTTCCAACGTTTACATCACCAATGACTAAAATTTTATAGGTATCAGTGAAGTCAGCCGCCATGCTTCCAAAACGGCGGCAGGCGCAAGACTGCTGGCTAGACCACGGAGCGTGAGTCACTCCAGGCTTTAGTAAATCGATTGCGCGCTATGGAGCCGCCATGCTCTTGTGCGTACGGTAATCCCTTGGTTCAACAGTTCAACCATGCGGTGATCCAATCGTCAGTTTCACGATCACCTGACGCTTCGCTCGCCTATAAGAACGGAACTTCTAGGCTTAGAAGCACGACTCCATAATATATTATTTTTACTTCATGGAAATGAAACCTCAGAGCTGAGGAATAACATACTTGTAAGGGGTTGCTTTCTGAATCAATTTATGAAAAATTATTGTATTTTCAATCGAAAAATTGCGAGCGACAATATAAGCAAGCACTTGTTTTGAAGAAACCCTCCACACAACAGACCTCATGAATAATGCGTTTGAATACAGTTATACACGTATTAGGTGCAATTGAAACTTCAAGTCACTCAAAAAATCTTTTACTTGGGAGTTTTGTTTTTCTTGTAAGGCGTTTTGCTGCTCTTGGAAACAGACCCACGCGCCGCTTTCTTCTTGCTATTGCCTCTGTAGAAATTCTTGACAGGCGCTTTGCCGTGCGGTTTCTTGACGCCCTTGCCTTGATCGCGATGACGGAACTGGCGGCAGAGAACAGGAGAGTCAGAACAACCTAAATGATGGCGCACGCAATATACAAAATTCAGCGTGTACGGGAGTGGAAGGAACATGAATACGACTAAGATACATGAAAATATTAATGCGGTCAAAATACTATTGTGGCTGAAAATAATGTAGAAGCTGAAAAAACAGTTGATGCTGAAAATACCAATGGGTAACGTAATAACGCAACGTAGCACAAAAAATTACATACAATCAACGATTATGAGAAGTTAGAGTCACCATATTTGATCGGAAGGGCGAGAAAATCAACATAAACCGGCAAAATTGCTTGTGTAATAGAAAATGCAAATTGTGAATAAAATAGAGAAGCAATTTAATCGAGCTCGTTCCCACTAAGTTCAATAGATAACCGGCACTATTAAACATAAATGAAGGATTATACGAATGTGTTTGCTGTATTAAGTATGAATAAAGCACACATGATTCCTTACCTTAGGACCGAGATGGACGTGCAGTTTCTTGCCCGGTTTGATGACCTGCTTGGATGACGCCAGACCAGCGAAGCCAGGCAGCGGACCTTCGGGGGCTGCTGGCATGGCGATCAACTTCTTCAAGGTTAGGTTTTTAGCTGAAGGGATAAAAAAATAGATTTAAATGAGTGATATTCTATGAAAAAATATAAACAAGGCTGAGTATAACATGCTGATTTGTTCGCAATTATATTTCCTTGGACTTTTTACTCAAGCAGAAAATGATACTTCAGAATGATATGAAACAAGTCCACTGTTACTAAGAGCTAACTTAGAAATTTTCGTTTTAACGAGCATAAAATGAGGAAGGCAGATATTGTAGTAAAGTACTGTAAATCAGCGGAAAAAAATGTTAAGCATTAATTTAGGCAGAGGTAAATAGAACTTGCATCCTGTGAACACCTTATGAGAGTTACGTACGAACGCTATTAGAACGTTCTACTAATGCTAATTAAAACTATTAATATTACCGGCACTGGCACGCTTAACAACTTTTTTCTTCTTGGAAGAAACTGTGGCGGGCTTTGGAGCAGCGGTTGCTTTCTCAGTCCGCTTCTGTTTGGCCTTGAGAACGTTCAAATTTTCGATGGAGAATTCAATCACAGGTCTCTGGAGAATGAATAATAATATAAGAGAGCTCCATTCAGAAGTCAAGTAAACTCTGATCACGCATCTGAGACTTGCTTTTAATCCCACACCCGCTCAGTCGACAGAGACACCCAAACTTACTCTGGAAATGCAGTCACCCAACTCACCCAGCCAAGGCAAGCATCTCACCATATGCACTCAGTCCATGTAGGCCCCATAGCACACTCAATATAACAGGCATTACAACACACCCAGTCGGTAAAAGTTCAACAGGAGATCCCTCCACTCACCCTGCTGGGGGTGAAGACTTTGGGGTTGTTGTTCATTGCCCTGAGGGCGGCCAGAGCGTCCTCGTGTCGCGTGAACGCCACGAAGCCGTAGCCGCGACTCCGGGCGATTCCGCCTTCGTCCACTGCTTTCAAGTCGCGAATAACGCGACTCTGATGAAAGTGAGGTAGTGATTAGCTTCTAAATTTCGAAAGAATCAGTAAAATCAGAACTTTTCAACATAATAATAACCAAGATAAAACTGAGACAAATTCAGTGGTTCAGTTTACAGTCTACATAACTGAATATTTCTTTGAACAGCGCAGTCAGCTGGGAATAGAAACTTTGCATCATGACCACCATATAAACCTTAACTATCCTGCCTTGGCGGGCGCAGATTTCTGGAAGAGATGTTTGAGCTGCACGTCCTTACTATAGAATTATGTCTACCAAACAAACCTCGACTATCCTGGCCTTGTGGGGGGCATATTTCTGGAATAGATGTTTGAGCTGCACGTCCTTCATGTCTAGCGGCAGGTTGTGCACCACCAGCCGCAGGGGCGACACAAACATGTGGAGGTTGGCGAGCAGCTTCTCCTTGACACGTTCGCGCTCCCGTCTGAGGTGAATGTCCGCGGCGCTCACGTCGCTCGCTGCCGCCGTGCCCTCACGGATGACTGCCACACAACACGTCATTCATAGTTATTGACTAGACTTGTACAAATCAAAACACTCGCCTGTCACGAGACTTTCAATGTTTCTATCCAGATAAGAGAACACCCGTCATTGACGAGACAATCGTTATAGTCATCAAAATACTGAGTGATTCACGGAAACTACCTGTTTTCTATTTCGCGGCAAACAGCCAGATGTTGCAGGAAAAGGGTGAGGAGTATTTCATTTGAAAAACAAGTTCATGAAGTTTTGTGTTCAACCTTGTCAGTTGCCACAATGAATTGGGCAAGTGAGCAGTGGGCGTTTGCTGTCAAGGCATACTTTTCTAATGGCCGTTCCATTATCGCTACACAACGGGCATTCTGTTGTACTCATTTCCGTATTCGTCTTTCAGATCGAGTTCCTGATCGGAAATCGATTGTTACGTTGGTGAACACATTTAGGGCAAGTGGAAGTGTTTTTTTTCCATGGGGTTATCTTAAATTAATTGTTTACAATGACTGTCCAAGGACTCTACCTACTTTGAAGAATAACATTCACCAAGCTATAGCCAACATACACGTCAATATGCATCAACGAGTTGAACGACTAACTTGAACTTCAAAAATCGACTAACTGAATGCATTGACAGTTTGGGTCGTCATTTGTCCGATGTCATCTTGAAAACTAAGTGATGCAAAAATTCATGTAATACATTTTTCAAAACAATTGCTATTGTAATGATAGCTTAACTAGTTCTTTCTTAATTGAGCTTTCAAATCAGGAAGTTTCCGTGAATCACCCCAAATGAGCAAAGAAAAGATAAATAATCTTCCTACTAGGACGATTTTACCCACGCTGAATATAATATTGAATTTTCGTGTATTGCATGACAATATTCGTAAATCATCGTATTTTGCGTGACAATATTAGATTATTACTTGACAATAATTTGGAATTATGTGAAAATATTCAAGTATTGCCAGAAAATAACATCACACGACGGTAATTTAAGGCATTGATGCAACTCACAGCCTTCCCGAGCGAGGTAAAGATTCCTGTTGTCCTTGCCCTTGGGTGCCTCTTTGTTGTTGCTGTGCAGGTCGTTGCGAGGTAACGAGAGCCGCAGCATCAGCACTCGCCCGTCCACCGTGAACTCTTCCCTCCTGCCAGGGTCTGCTGAGGCATCTAAGCATGCCTGGGCATCCTCTGCAGTCTGGGGTACCAATTTCAACGTTATTACTTCAAATTTAACTCATAATTTCTACTTGCGAATAAATATCTACTCGATTCAATTCAATGAAAATGTAATACCTATACATGGGAACAGCTCATCATTCATATTTATTTATATTATTATTAGGTTATCTATGCACGAGGTACTGGAAGATCAAGTTTTCATACCAATTCATTTTGATTATAAAAAATTTTGATAGGCAAAGCATAACATTCATCAGACTAGTTACCTCGAACTGAACAAAAGCACAGCCTCTTGACTGTTCAGTGAGCTTATCAGTGACCAGCAACACTTTTTTGATGGGCCCAAACTTAGAGAGTGCCATCTCCAGGCCAAGGGCTGTTGTGTCCATTGACATTTTGCTGACAAAGATGGAGCGGCCTTCCTCCACGTCCCGGCTCACGGGTTTGATGGGCACCCGACGAGGTTCTTCTTTCTCTGTCTTCACAACACATTTCGCGTCATCGTCTGAGGAGCTGTCATCTGATAGCGGTGTATCTGAAATTCCACGTAAGGCGTACAATTACGTTTCACTTAGGCAGAATTAAGCCTTTGATCAGCAGAACCATGCCAATAAAATTAAGTCTTGTTTGAAATTTTGGCACAAACAATTAACAAAATAGAGAGACTGAAAACCTTTTTTTCAACACAGACCTCCAATAATTGATAGACTTACTCTTCTTGACCTTTGATGGCCAGAAGTTGGAAAAAGGATCACTCGTTTCTCCACAAAGAGATTCAATTTCTGTCTTGACTAGAGACAAGTCAAAATCTTCCTTTTTCTTGGGCTTGGGCAGTTTTCCTTTCTTTGGACCAGTTGAGATGACATCATTAACTGCCTCTCCCTTGACTTCTTCTTTTATCTCAACTTTAAGAGAAGAATTGAGCTGAAATTTGGCCTTGGGAACAGCATGGTCAACAGCAATATGACGGCCTGGAAGGAAGGCATGAGGGTTGATGCATGTTCAATGATGCATGTTCTATTAATAGATGTGGATGAAATGAGATATGTGGATGAAATTTTATAATTCTATAAAATGTACAACTTTTTACCTTCTTGCATAATTTGAAGTTAGCACACATGAACTCGAGAGGCACCTATTAGAAAATAAAAACGTTGATAGAAATATTTATGATGTCTGTGCCACCAAACTCATTAGTTTTAGGGGCAAGTTTCTTTCATGTGTAAAACATTAGTAAAGAGATAGGCCTCTTTCCACTAGAGTCTGGAATATCTTTCCAAAATGTTATAAGGAAGAGCTGTGATAAGAACAATATTAGTATGACATAATACATGTAAATTCAGAGAAAAACTTACCTTTGAGCTTGTAAAGATTTAATTTATTAATTGCTCTAACTGCTTCATCATGGCTAGATAACTGCACAAATCCCAGTCCCTTATGTGTGAACTTGGAGCCAGCAGGCTTGGGTAAGTGCACCTGCAACACTTTCCCCAAAGGGCTGAATAATGCAGAGAGGTCTTTTTCTGTTGCCTGTCAAAATTGATTGATATAAATACATATGTATATACTAACACAAATTAGAATATATTATAGGAGTGGCTGAAGGACTTGAACCCATTATTTAATACAAGAAGACAAAAAATTATCATGAAAAACAAAATCACAAAACGTATGGTCATAACATGCATGTAAAATTCATAACAATTCACAATAACTAAAGAAATAGCAATGATATACTGTACGCAGGTACATGCTAATAAGATTATACAATTATACAAGTATATATGCTATACTAAACATTAAAAGCATAGATTTCACAACCATTTAAAAATTGCACAGAACTAACTTCCACCAATACCAACATAAAATCCGTTGTTCACTAAATTTATAAATAAAGGAGTTCTATTGAAGACACTGCACCTGGAATGATATGTTGCGGATGATTAATCTCCCGGGTTGATCTGAATTGTACGTCTTATTTTCTTTTGATTTCTTTGTCACTTTTTGACTGATGCAACTTTCTCTAGATTTTGAAATTAATGGTATTTTCTCTTTTGTACTCTTCTCAGTCTTTCCAGCAGCATCGGGAGAATTTGGCTCTCCAGATTCCTTGGATTTAATTTTTTTGAGGGCTGGTACAGGTATTTTGGTATCAAATTTTTCAACATCAGAAGTTTTCCGTTTCAAACTTTTGACTTTATCAATAGGCGATTTGGTCAGTGGTTTTGAGGCATCAGCTTCCACACTAATGGTTTGAGACTTGAAACTTTTAACTTTATCAATAGGCAATTTGGTCTGTGGTTTGGAGGCATCAGCTTCCACACTAATAGTTTGAGACTTGAAATTAGTCCCATTATATCTTTTAATAGCTTCCACAGCATGAGCAGGATCAAAATATGCTATGTGAGCAGTGCCTGTAAACTGCTTTGCACCTGCAACAACCAAGATAAGTTAAGCCTCTTGAAATTACATACATATATCAGAAATTAAAACTTGCTTTGCTGTCTCATCATTCAACTCAAAATAAAAGACATATTTTAAAATAGAAAATGCATACAAGTAAAATGTTGTTAAATAAATACAAAGTTGTTTAGGATAATTCATTAAAGTTGCAGGATTTTATTAAAGAATCATGTCATCAACCAAGTCATTTTCCTGAAAATAGTTGGGCAAGACTGTAGCACTTACTGCCAAGTGTCAAGAACTATATTAAACTTCACACTCACCATTTTTTTCCAAGTGACTCCTCTTGATTAAGCCAATCTCTCCAAACTGAAAAGCTAGGTCATATGAAGTGCAATTTAGGGGCAAACCAGAAATAATGATAGAATTAGAAGCTGGAAGACTCATGCTGCCCATTGATCTTAAATTAAGGTACTTATATGAAAAGATGTCTGAAACATATTAGAGAGGGGATAAGATGGGTTGACAAGATCATCACATTGAGCTCTTTTGGTATAGCACTTACTGGCATTGATATTACAAGATTTTCAGTCTGATTTAAGAAAACATATGACTTTACCATCTCATTTTGGCTCTAACCAGAGGTAGAAAATATCACATTTCCAAGCCACAATTAGAGCTTTTTTGTCAGTATTGGAGCTGCATAATTTGTTGGAGGAACTATAAACCATCTAAGTGAATGGCATTTATTATGCAACTACAATGAAAATTTGCATCACACAAGTATTGATGCCTAAAAAAATATTTTCTGGGCAAATGAAATTGGAATGTAAGTGAAAAACTCACAACTACAAAGCATTCTGGGGTAAAATGCTGCTAAATGGGGAGCTTATAATTCATTTAGATGATATCTCATAAAACTGCATTAAGACAAAGCATGAAGTTTCATATGCTCAAGTTGTTGGCAAAATCTGCTGTAACACATGCCTGGGTGCTTTATGATCTGTTCTTAGTCAGTAAAAATCAATGTGAATCACAGAATTTGTTGGACATGACTGAATACATCATCCCTCATAATAGGCAAAACACACAAAGAGATGTTTATAAGAGCAAATCATAACAATATTGGAGGTCTGCCTTCCAGTGCTAAATTATTTGAAGCTGAGGATCCAAATTTCATTACAAGCTCCTGCTCTGAGTCCTGCTGTAACATGCTTGCAAAAGAGAAAGTTAGTGTTGCAGTGGGATGGAAGCTAGAAAAGAAAGTGCCAATTGTTATCCTTGTGTTGGGAATCTGTTTCAGTGTGTATCTTGCTTTTGTGGCATTCAGTCACTGTTAACTTTCAGATTGCAGGTATTGATTTTTATGCTTTTATAATCCATACATAGCAGATAAAATAATTTTCATCACATTGGAATGGGCTAACACTTTTTATTCAATGCTTTTACATTTGCATCCACTCATTATTTCAGGCTTGATTTCAACTACTGAGATTCGTATGATTCAATTGCACAACATTTGTATAGGCCTTTGAAAGCATTTTTGTCAACATCCTATTCCTATCATATTTTTTACAAGTTGATGAACAATATGATAAACTGGCATAGAACGTTCATGCAGAGCAAGTAGCCCACAGGCATTGAACACATGTACAGCCACTAATACACACAGGTGTGAGGATAGGGTATAGTAATAGGTAAACAAAAAGGTGCCACTACCTGATCATAATCTGGAATCCTGATTATAAAAAATATGGCAGGAAAGCTTTCTTGCCTGGCTCTTATACTACATCATTTTGATGAGTATGAAATTCCATGGGCATAGAGAAACATATTTTCAATAACTTAAGAATCTTGATCATACTTCAAAAACTATTGTTTGGAATTAGCCAAAAAATAATTTACCTAGAGGGATTCTATCAATAATAATTCATATAACATGGCTCCAAAGATGTTAGGAAAGCTTTAGTCATGGCTGGGAAAGTAGATGTATTTAAACCCAACTCTATAAAATTTTCAACATCTTTGGCCAAGTGCCATGCTCTCAACAAATTGACAAAAATATCCTGCACACTGCACAGTGACTGCACCCAAAATGTTTCATTTATTATCTCTGAGTTGTAGATTTGTGGTCATGTCAGACACAGACTGCATTTGAACTGCATTGCTCCTTCAATTCAAGTATAAAAAATATAACTCAGTACGCACTAACTGCAGTGAAAGACAGAGTGCACATTTTCTTATCAACAAAAACGTGAAGTCATGGACAGATGGACAGACAGACGGGACATGATGAGCACAATAGCGCCTTTTTTCCATAAATGAGAAAATGCACTAAAAACTTGTTATCACACATTTAATGCCATTAAAGCATTGTGGTTAATTGCAAAAATGAGGCTTTCTTGTTCACCTTCTCAATTGAGACCTTTGAGCAGTTTGATCAGATCAGCAGGTATCATGGAACCCTACTTTAATAGAGACATACAGGCATGGAATATATCCACTTGTACTTGGCGAGATGCAACTGGATTTTTCAAGCAATGGTTTTATGGGTTTGCCAGCCGTGATTCCATTTCTTTGAGCAGTGAATTCCATATCTGCGCTATGAAAAACTATTTACAAGCCGCAAACATGTTTACAAAGTCCCATGCACGTGTTATCCCAAATATCTAATTTTACCCTAAAAGAGTCAAACAGCAACAGTGCAACATTAACATTTGTCTTTACTCAAGTGGCAACTGAACATGTGATAATGCAGTCTGACCACTCTGACAGTCTGACGTGACCTGATGACCGCAACTATGTTGTTGTTGTAATTGCCCATCCTGGTAGTGGTGACTAGGTAAGAGAGGGGGTGATAGGTCAGTTTTTCTGGGCACTTGGTGCCACTGGTAGTTCCACGACCATCACTGGCTCACTGACCCACCAGAACCATTTTTGCATTACACAACACTCTGGATAAGCCAGGTACTCATTTATCAACCAGAGTTGGATGAATGGCTGAGCTGCCATGAGCTGAGCTTCCGAGAAGAACTTGTCCTCAGTGGGACTCGAACCCTGGAGCTTGGTGCGAGAGACTGAGTCTCTCACCACTGCACTGCCGCAGCTCTGCTGCAACTATGCTATCTTTGAGGAAACATTTTGGGTAGACTTTTTATTACGTTTTGCAGGATATCTTGGCCAGAACGTTGAAGTACTGCGGATTGTGGAAGTTGAAAATTTTATGAAATGACATGTTTGTCAAGTGCAAACTGCAATTTTTCCAATCAAACAATAATACATGACATTAGAGCTGCAAGATTTCATATTAGAGCCATGACATTTTGGAAAAAAGTAGAACTTTTTCAGCCCTGGATACATACATAATATATTAAACAAAATATAGATCAGAGAAGTAGGATAACCTGGTTTCTAAAAAAATCTCTCATTTGCCACCATGGCTTGGCCATTCTGAAAAATTGGGCAGCCTGCAGAGTGCAGAAGCCATGTGTGATTGAGACAAAAATGCTTATTGCAATGCAGTCAATTTATCCATTTTATGGTTTCAGTTTTATCTCTTCAATGAAACAAGAAAAACAGCACATTTTTATCAAATTTTTTTTTGATCATTCTCAAAATGGTACCATCAATCGGGGCTACACAGGACGATTTTAAACGTTTTTCATTCATAAGTTCTTACCATGAAATATTTCATAAACAAGTTTAGGTTCATTTCAAAGCTCTTTGCAAGGGCTATTGCATGGCTTCTCCAAAAATATTCCATATGCTATTTGTAAGGTGCCAGAAGCAAAAAAAGAGTGTCCCGAGTAGCCCCGTCGAACGGGGCTACTCGGGACACTTGGAATAAAACTTAATTTTAAAACATATGAAGCATGCAGAGTGTACACATCCATTACTAACAGTACTCTGAAGTCCTCCTCTTTCATTGTAGATGATGTAGAGGTAGAATAAATGAGATTTTCTGTGATTTTTACTTGTTTTTCCTTTATTGATATGATATTACCATATACATTAATTACCATATTATTGATGCGATATTACCATACCCATGAACAGGCCATTGAGCATTTCAACTACCTTGTCCACTGCAAGCTTCATAACAGCAGCCTTATAGCATTTTTTCTGTATCTGTAAGCTTACAGGATGGCTTGTAATTTCACACCATTTAATTGGGTTAAGTGAATTTACTATAAAAAAAAGATTGTGAAAAACATGCCTGAAACAGAAGGAATGTTTTAGTGACAACCATCATATGTTTTGGAGAAATAAATCATAGTTTAGGTCAATTATTTTTCATTCTAGGATACCTGGTGCACAATTCTATATAGGACATTCTACACAATTTAGTGATGACCGACGATGCACTAATTTTTCGACAAGTGAAATTTTTTGCTGAGCAAGGTAAATGTAATCAATATTCTTTGTTTTTAATCAATTTTTTAAACTACAGCTTTTGTTAACTGAGGTTCTACTGTAAATGCGTTTTTGGGGGTGTCCCGAATAGCCCCGTGGTGTCCCGAGTAGCACTGCCTTGCGGAAATGGCCTCCATTTTTTTTTGTTGATTGAGGTTTGTAAATTCCACAAATAAAGTTTTCATGCTGACACTTGTCTGTCACTTTTTTCAGAGCGAAATTTTTTAATACAGCAAATATTTTTTTTTTACTACAGACCTTAGCAGAAGTAACTTTTCAAATATTGTTTTTACCATTTTTTCAGGAATTTTTCAAAGCTAGTAAATGTAGTATTTTTGAACTTCCTTTATACTACATAGATAGGAAAAATGTTGACGTTTACCCCACTATATTTAGTTTTGCAATATTCCAATTAGTTTTGCTACTAAAACAGTTTTTACGCCAAGTCGGAGGACTGTCCCGAGTTACCCCACCCGTCCCGAGTAGCCCCGGTTGATGGTAGCTTTTATCAACAATCTTTTCAAAATTATGTCCCATAATTCAAATTATTAGCCCAATTAGCCCAAGGAACTAACAATACCATTTCTTTCCATAGTTCAAGTTAAATTTCTGGAACTGAGCAATGGGCAAGTTACAAGTCTGGAATCTGGATCAATCTTGAATATACAACCTAACATTTCTAGAATTCCAATGTCATCAATAAACTTATAATAACTAACACTTATATCAGTTACATGAGCATGAACTCACCAACAGTGTAATCTAACACTATTTGAGCACATACCATAAAATGGGGTAACTTAGACCACTTTTTTTTTATAAATGATGCCATTTTTTTACTAGCTAAATTAAACTTGAATTGAAACATGCAAAATACAGGTCTATACTCTAGCTTCACTTACCATAAATTGCTGGCCCCTGCCTCTCATCGTCTTTATGTAATTTAAAAAAAAGTGATGGTCTTTGTTACCCCAGCTCTTGGGGTAACTTAGACCGGGTGGTAAAATCAATTATATTTTTTGGTAAAATAACTCCAAATAACTCCAGGTTTTGGTGTATTGTAGTAGAACTCTTCTGGTTACATATGCAAATGACAAACTTGAGGAAAGTGTCATAGTTTGCAAATGGGGGGCTGTGGGGGTTTTTGTTAAAAAAACGAAAAGTGGTCTAAGTTAACCCGCCGGTCTAAGTTACCCCATTTTACAGTACTGTTAAATATATTGAGTCTAAACAAGGGTCCGTCTAAACTCTAATAATGAAGGTTTCAGGGATAGGTCTGACCATCCATCTTCTTCTTGTTACTTTGTATAGTTATAAGCAAATATGAGCACTGGGAACTGGCCCATTTAGCCCCTTCCTAGCATAGGATTTAGTTGATGCCACCGGAGACTGGATCGACACTTCAGCAAACTGGCCTGCGCACATGAATGCAAAACTTGACGTTCAACTGTACCAGCCATGACCCCATCATAGACCAGGAAACCTAGTGAAAAAAGGGGGTCAACCTAGAAGAAATTGCAAAAGAATTTTCTCCATCACTATAACATGCAGAAAGGCCTCAGAAAAGACATATAAAAAATCCTCTAAAATATAATTGGTGGAAAGGCTTCAAATCAGTGATTTTCAAAATGGCCGCCAAAGTAAACTATATGTTGATATGCAGCGGTTTGAATTAGTAGACTGGAACAGTTTTGCTGCCAAAAACCAATTTTTTTAGGCTAATAAATGAAATTATATCTATATTATGAGCTAAATTATATAAACTAAGAAATATTGCAATATTTTGTAATAAAAATACCATTTTATCGATAATTTTATGCTTTTTAAAGTCCGATNTATCCCGTTTCCGACAGGCACACCTCCTTGTTAAACAATCTGTTGAACAATTGCATCTCACCATTTCTAGTAGCTTAGATGGGGCAACTTCTCGATCTGTGAGAACAGGCATGCATTGTACATTTCTTATTTCCCATCCCCACTCATCAGGTTTCATTCTGTTGCCAAGCCACTCTTGCACTTGGCAAAATGTCCTCAAACTATGAAACTGGGCAGCTGCTGATGTAGGTGGAAGCACCTGGGGGTCTACAAATGCTTTGCTAACTACAACTTTTCTGTGAAAGTTATTGAATCGAAGTTTGTCCAGAGACTCTCCGGTAGCACCCTTGTACAGAAAGACTAGTGCAATCTCTCCAGCCACAAACTGTACACTGTATTTCACCTTCAGACCCCACTCAACTTCTCTCTCAGAACCCAGGATTGAGTTTTGAACACTGTATTCCCTGACAGGTGTCAGCATTAAGTCTTTCTTCTTACCACCATATCTTTCCTCTGTCCCGCAATAGATACAGTTACTTTTGTAATCAAAGCCGTTTCCAGTAGATCTCAGTTGGCATGCTCCATCTTCAGAAGACTCATTAGCTCTTTTTCTGTTTTGGGCTTCAATACTGAATGACCTACAATGGTCCTTGCAACATTGTGTGTGTACTTTTTGTCCAGGCATTACTTTTGTCACAACTTTTCTTCTTTCACTGGCTTTCTGGACGCCTTTACAACCCTTGGGTGTTAGTGTTACACATTCTTCACCTTCTGGGACAGGCCTGCTACAAAGGGCACATTGGGCAGCATCCATCTTGGTGCTACCTGTAAGACATAATGTGATCACCCTCTACCAAGCTTATGTACAAGCTAGACATTCTGTAACAGTGACTATAAGCATGTAATAATCAAAAAATACCTCAATATGGTGTGTCCTGTCTTGAAGTCTGATCAGAGGGCTGCTCTCTTAATAATCATAATAGTGGTTTCAGCGTTTATTAGGCCGTACGCCTGTCGCCGATTCTTAATATCGCAGAACATTCACAGCATTTTGCGGTCTCGCACTCGCAAATCACTGCTACAATCCTGCTGTGCTTAACCGCCCGGCCTCCTTGCCAATTCTGACCAGAAACTGGCGCACAGAGCTGGGAACGAACCCGCGCCTCTCTGCGCCAATCCTGGTAGTCTGAACTTTAACCTCTGCGCCACCCTCTCTTGCTGGTCATGTTCTATAAACTTACACCAGAGAGTCTAGACAATGCTGCCCTCTTACTACAATTAACACACCATTTATGATATAGACACACACACTCACCCTGCATCACACACACACACTCCAGGTGCATGTCTGTATATATTATAGGCATTATTCCACATGGCTATATAATCACACAATTTTTCACTTTATGGGTGGCGGTTTTTGCAAATACTAGATTGCTACCACCTTGGATGAAATTTAGTTATTATTAGTGAATACCCCCTACATGAAAACATATATACAGTCACAAAAATAACTGTCGGTCATATTTTAAAAATGTGTTATTAGGCTTATATTGCCATTCGGCGGCCATTTTTTTAAATCTTAAATTTGACACCCTTCCACTACTTGCATTTTAGAGGATTTTTAGCATGTTGTTTCTATTGCCCTTCTGGAGCATTGGTGAAAAAATCATCTCTTTTGCAATTTGTTCCGGGTCAAACCTTATTTTTCCTGGACTATCAATAATGAATGGATCTTATTCAAATTTGAAAAATAAGTAGAAAATATCAATAATTTGAGGACGGAATTATTTCACATTTTTACATCAATTACTTTTTTATTAATATGGAAAACCTAACTTCATTTTCAACTCAACCAGCCATAAATCCATCAATGATGAATGGATTTCATTCAAATTCAAAAATTAATTAGATATTATCAATAATTTGTGGACAGATTCATTTCAGATTCTTACATCAATTATTTTTTTTTTAAATGCCACAAAATACTAAAACTTGACCTGACTAGGACCCAACCTGCAAGGTGAATGTGAAGTTAGGTTTTCCATATTAATAAAAAAGTAATTGATGTAAAAATCTGAAATAATTCTGTCCACAAATTACTGATATTATCTACTGTCAACTGGGGTGACTTCGGCCAAATTACACTAGTGTCTGCCAATCAAATTCCTACAAAATAGGAATGAGGCGTTGCTGCTTGCTGGTGATTGTAAATTTGTAAATATTTTACTGAAAGGTTCTTCTTTGAATATGTCATGTCTAAATTACGTAAATTTCATCATTTAATAATTTTTTTAATTAGCTGGGTGGCCAATGTCACCTCACGATGGGGTGACTTCGGCCACATGTGTTAAAACACACTAAAATGATTTTGTGGCCGCATTCAACCATTAGCGGGGTGACATTGGCCATGTAGGGTTTTTTAAAAAATGATAATCAATGCCACTGTTTTTTATAAATATTGTACACAAAGATAAAACTCACATTTGTGAATCATATGCTTCATTAAGGCTGCTTTCTGTCAATTTCAATGGCAGCTGGATGGGAAAGTTTGAAAAAATCTAGTCCCCATGGGATCTTGAGCATTCTTCAACAAACGGATGATGCTTGATAGAGGTGTGACCCTTGAACTTACGTAAAGTGCGACCCTGTTTGTCAAGGTAATTTTCAACCAAAAAAGGCAGACCCATACCGTCTAATGGGAAGCCCCAGTCGGAATGCAGAATAATAATCTGAATCCTCTGTAGTCTGTAGGTTAAAGAGTAGACTGTCCTAAATTTTTTGCATGAAAGCAGACAGCCAGCACATCAGTCACTCAAAGTTGAATGAGGGACTTTGCAAATATTAGCAAAGGTATTAGAACTCAAAGGTTCTCTTAAGCTAACACCATCTTTTATCAATTGCAAAGCTTTCTTAAACTGTTAAACAGCTCCTCGTAATATATCCTATATGGGCATGGCATAGAATTTAATTTACGTTTATAGCTGGGCATATTGTCTGAAAAAAGAAGAAAAATCTATTATTCTTAACAATTATTGGCTGGCCAAAGTCACCCATTTAGCCCATATACTATGGGGTGACTTTGGCCAGTTAATTTTTCAAGCATATATATTACATTTGAAAAAAACTTATAGTCATTGATTATTATTACATAGTGGCAAAGCAGAAAGTTTTTTAGACTCTCCCTCAAGTTCATTTTTGAGTCCTATAAGTAGACCAGTGAAGTATCCTGGATACCTCATAGGCTCATACCACTATGCAATGAGTGGATGAATATTGCAAGATCTTTGGCGACGCTTCAGTAGCCAAATTTTCGCCTTCAGAAGATCTGGCCGACACATTTAGATTGAAATTCTTGCATTCAATATATTTCTCAGTCTTTGGCCAACTATTTAGAAAAAAAGTAAGGTTTCCGGTACGTTGGATGGATTACGATGCAGCGAAGCTTGTCCGGAAATCAGTTGCAATGAGTTCCCGCAAAAAATGTAAACAATGTTTTTTTGATTGCGTAGTTTCGGTCACATTAGAGCGGTCAGACTGCTTTATTACAGGTTCAGTTGACACTTGCTGTACAATCGGACTGTTTTTAGAGTAAAATTAGTTATTTGGGGTAACATGTGCATGCAACCTTGTAAATAAGTTTGTGGCTTGTAACTAGTTCGTCATTACTCAGCGTAAATGGCTTTTCATTAAAAATTACCCGGCGACGCATCTTTAAAGTGGCCGGTGACGCTTTGGGCTTAAAAATCCATATATTGGCGACGCTGCATCCACCCTCTGCATAGTGGGGCTCATACCAGCATTATCATACATAAGAAATTAATTAAAATCTTGGGTAAATGAGGAATTTAAAAATGAACTGATTCTAAAAAATCTCTGGTTTGTCACTATGCATTGATATAATCATTATACAAGTGAAGATACCAAAATAACAAATAAATCTGATTCCAAAATTCTTTTCGTATCTGAAAATATTGAAGTTTGCACTTGGCTTTTTTTTTTCTTTACAGTACTGCGGCATTCAGATTATGTTGGCCAAGCAGGATATAAAATTATTGAAACAAAACAGTTTCCAATTTATAGGTAAGAAAAACTACATTGGACCTACCATTTTTTTCCAGCCACATAACACAACTAGGTACAACAGAAACAGATGGCTGCAAAACAAGATCATAAACGTTGGCCGAAGTCACCCCTGTCGACGGTACCTACTTATTTTTCAAATTTGAATAAAATCCGTTCATTATTGATGGACTTATGGCTAGTTGAGTTGAAAATGAAGTTAGGTTTTCTGTATTAATAAAAAAGTAATTGATGTAAAAATTTGAAATAATTTCGTCCACAAATTACTGATATTATCTACTTAGGCTATTTATAAAATTTGAATGACACCTTCAACTAAGTTCAACACCTCCATTATTGATGGATTTATGTCTGGTTGAGTTGAACGTCAAGTTAGGTTATGCATTCGAGTGCGCAAGCGAGTTCGCTGAAGTGTCGATGCCCTAGGGCTGTAGTTGACAACCTAAATAAAAAAAAAAACGGCATGGCACATGTGCTTACCCTCCAGGCTCCGGCAGATGCATGTCAGCTGACATAGCTAGGTACTGCGACCGCCCTTCTTCCCCCGCGCCCCGAACCGGAATCGTTACTTAGTTACGTTAGTTACTTAGTAATCGTTAGTTACGTTCTTTGATGGTACGTTCTTCCATTTTTTTTTATAATTGAATTTGAAGGCTTCGAGTGCTTATGCACTGCCCAGCCTGATCTCTGTCATTAGTTGCAGATAAAAGGAAGAGACTTGGGCCAAGCCCCAAGCTAGAGAGCTCTGGGCAAGAATGGCTGCGGCATGCACCAAAGGTCAGAAG
>NW_025947026.1:0-3197 GCF_000764305.2 Hyalella azteca | reverse complement strand
GTGTTTTACGATCGGTCCATAAAGAAGTGTTGATCGGTTCAAAATGACATAAGAACAGGTTCTTTTGAATAACCTATGGATTGGCACCATGTAGGCAAGCAAAGTATCATGGATACCAGCATTATCATACATAAGAAATTGGTTTGAATCTTGATTAAATGAGGAGATTAAAAATGAACTGATTCTAAAAAATCTCTGGTTTGTCACTATGGTCTTGTATAATCATCATGTTGACCACTGACCTGCAAACTGCAAAGTATCATGGAAACAGGCACAGCATCATCATATATAAGATATTGGTTTAAATCTTGAGTAAATGAGAAAAGTAAAAATGAACTGATTCTAAAAAATCACTGGTTTGCCCTTATGCTGGAAAATATCTAGGTATAATCTATGTTTCAAGCCATGGCCCGTGAGCGACCATAGCACTGGTAGCAGAATCCAGACTTGAATGCTTTTCTGCTATTTACAGAACAGATGTAGGGTATATTTGGTATATTCCGACCAGTATGGAATTCTGTATAGGTAATATATTATCATGTTGTGAAGTTCGATTTCACAATAATTAGACTTGATCCACATTCCATACTGACATTTAAATGATGGAAATTTGTTTCAAATTATAAATACCAATTAATACGCGTACAGACATACATTTTTTCATGTTTTTTTGCCTATTTTGTCAATATTGTCTATATAATTAACTTCACCTCAGATTCTAAATGATTTCGTCTGCCATCCCGCGTTTTCGAACGTTTTGTGTCTTTTAGAAAATTTTTGTTGTTTAACATGGGAAACTATTTCATTATATAAAACATAGAGCACGTATCATATAGTGCATTAATAATACAAATTAATTTTTAATTTAAAAAATATAATCAGATTTTTAATTCAACATTTTTCTAATAGAATTTAATTCTACAGCTTGTACCATCTAGTGTATTAAATAATAAAATTTTATTTAGTAAATTTTAATTAATGTTTTATTTTAATTTAATTCTACAGCTTCAACCAGTAAAAATGAGCATCATAGGAATCAAAGTAAAACTGTCATTCATACATCACAAATTGAGTGACAATGGATGGATTTGATAAATATTTTATTAATCCTGCTTATATGTAAGAACGGAAATGACGTTTCTATTTCAGAATGATAATGGAAATGTTCCTACTATTTCAGAAACTTTTCTTGAATACACTTACGAAAACTTAAGTTCTGCAATCAATGAGGTCTTCGATAATGATAAAATTGTTCAATTTAAAATTTTTAGCTATACGAGTGAGACCGTCAAATTCGTCATTCGTCAATCATCATAGAAGCTGTAAGCGAAAATTCGTTTTTGATGTAAAGGAATGTTTTCTCTTGCACTAAGTATACGAATGATTAGTTGGACTCCGTTACTACCACGTAAGCTTGATATAAGCTTTTTGTCCTTTTGATAAACAGTTCATTTAGGTTCTATTGACCGTAGCGTAATAGCCTAATAGGTAGAACGATGCTACATATTTGCGGCCATTTAATGATCCGCGATCGTCATTCGTTTCTGTCCGTTGCATGCCGGGAGCTGTTCTATGTAGTCTTGCTCCGATGAATTGCGTGTTTATTGTGTGCATCATGGAAAAGTTCTTTGCTGTCACATTAAGAGACAAATCTTTAACGAAATAGTACTTTTTATAATTTTAATTGTTGAGTGCAAGCTGCCCTGCAGACACGCAACATTTCCAAGTTAAGTGATTACTTTATAGAAACTTTTTATACCTTTACCTATACGTGTTTAAGAATTAAGCCTATAAGAAGTTTATTTTTTCGCCTCAAATAATGTTGTATCGCAAAACTGGTCTAGGTGTATCGGGAATAATATATGAACTGTAAATTTTAGAATTCCATCCTGATTCCGACACTTTAAGGATGTAGCACAAAATGAATGGCTATAAAAAAATCACTGTACATGCAACTTGAGTTCTGTTTGCCTAACTTTACTCAAAACACCGCACTATGCGCCAGCAACAATGAAACGTCACAAAATGTTGCCATATTCATTTAAAAGCCTTTAGAATGCAAACCTACCAAATCCATATATTCCAACAGTGCGACACTGTGTGACTAAATTCTGCATTTCTGACTTGTGAGACTAATTCCGGCGACCGGCCGTGCTTCAAACTCTACTAATTCGTAATTCCAACACTCTTGTGTTCAAATTCCGATCGCTGTGTGAGCTGTATTGGAATATGACACAGCTTGGAATTAGAATGCTATTGAATATTGAACACTACTTATTTAGGCTTTTAATTAAGATCTATTAAGCTTTTAATTAAGAAAATTTTAATTTTTGTGCACAGCTTGCGAGCTTGGAATGAGCTGTGTGTCTAATTCCAAGCTGTGTCGGAATTAGTTTTTATGTGTCCAAAACCATCTCTTAACTTGATTATCTGTTAATTTTTTTAACACTTGAAATCAGCAAATACAAGTATACTTGAAGGATTTCTAATATATTCACAGACTTATTTAAAAGTCTCAAACCATAATATTCTTTCTACACAAACAGTTTATCACTATTTGGTAGAGCAAGGTCAACTATCAACTTTGACACATTTTTCGATGTTCTCACTGGGTGACGGGCACTGTCTCTTTGGATCTCAACATTTTCCTGGCAGACGTCCCAGACCTAGTGTTTTGGGTAATAGTATTGCGCCACTGTGCGCAAAAGTATGACGTCACTATTTCAACCATCAACAAATGCGTGGAACTAAGAAAAAGCTTAATATAAAGGAAAAAAGTTGAGAAGTGTTGGAATTACCCACGATGTCAGAATATACTGAGTTTACCCTATCAAATTCCCACTTGATGAATAACCTCCTTTCTTAATTGTTAACATTAGTGCACAATGGGGCCACACAATCCCAAATGTATTAAAAATCTTTTGTTATGCTCTGTGAGATTTGATTCAATTGATTGCAAGCGTGGAAAACGTCTACCTCTAGCGCTGCAACTAGAGCTTTCCCGCCATCTCCGGAACTGCTAGATTTCCGACAGATGAATTAACTCTAATCTAATTGTCAACAAAAGTGCACGATTGGATCCCAAGATTCCAATTGTATTAAAAATTTGTCACGCTGGAGCCACAAAATTTCAGAAACAAGTGGAAAATTTGAATCCTGTAAATTAATTGATAACTTGAAAAATTCCATGCTGTAAA
>NW_025947025.1:0-28667 GCF_000764305.2 Hyalella azteca | reverse complement strand
CTTGAGGGTTGGTGACCTCTTGAAGATTATAAGCCTTGAGGGTTGGTGACCTCTTGAAAATTATAAGTCTTGAGGGGTTGGTGACCTCTTGAAGATTATAAGCCTGGAGGGGTTGGTGGCCTCTTAAAGATTATAAGCCTTGAGGGGTTTGTACGAGCTTGTCCTTCAAGGATAGCTAAGATTTTCTGGAAGAATAACATATTTTATGGAACGATCTCTTTCAGATCTTGTCTGCCTGCAATCGATGTTTCCTCATAACTAATTGGTAAATTATTTAGGATGTACTATACTTGTATCTTTCATATATTTAACAAAAAAAATAATCGTTCCATTAACTTAACTTTACCTCATAAGGATCGCGACACAATATATTTAGGTTACGACTTAAGTTAAAATTATCAAGTGGTAATTTAAGACCAAATTCTTAGGGTTTATATTCGTAGTGTAACAGGAAAGTATATTATTACAGCAAATCAACTTATGATTGAAATCGAGTTAATTTTGTCGAGTCATTACCACAGCGTAGACTGTAATTCATATTCATACTCATCTTTTGTTCAGAGCTGATATAGAATTGAAATGAGTTTATTTTAAAATATTATTATCATTTTATGACAATCATAAATCGATAGCAAAGAAGTTGTTTAGTGTACAGAATGCCTGTTGCGGTTTCTTTTCTAGCAGAAGGTAGTGATGAATAAGGGGCTAGCGCGGACTATGTTATAAATGGAGCACGATATCCTGGAAGATATGAAGCTTGTAGCCTCGATTGCTGCAAATGTTGTTAGAATCATCGTATGGTATCAATGAGTCGAGATGACTTTAGAAATATGTAACAATTTTCATGAAAATTGAAAACCGATCACGGACTAATGTTATTGGTACCTAAATTTTTAATGAAAGTAACCGATATAATTAAGTCGGACGATAGAGAAACGCTACTAAGCCTCCACTGGCTAACCAGATAATTGTAAACTGTGTCATTCCTTCCTTATCCTGATCATATTAAATGTGACTGATAAACGTATTGGTGACAGTAAAAACTTAATTCGACTTTATGATTGGAATGATATTCTTGGGATGCGACAAATGTTAACATAGTCTTGCAGTTTCACAATTGATGAAGATAATCTGACGAGGGATTAATATCGTTGAGATGACAATAACAAAATTGAAAGTCTGCATATTTTTCCTGGTGGAGGCAAATAACTCGTGTCGAGCCTGCAGCTGTACGAGGATCCTCTCGGCACTCTCCTATTGTCTCTTGTGTTTTCGATAAAAACCTTCTTTTGAACTACGAGATCTCGATATCGATTGATAGCGAACGCTGACGTCAGCAGCTCCCTGGCCGCGTGGGAAGGTTCATATTATCGTGACGCGCGTTCCTGGTATCGCCTGTTAACATGTCTAATTAATTTGGGGATTAATGATAATAGAATATACGAATCTAATTCGGTAATTTCATTGTTCGTTCAGTAATTTTGCTGGTCCATGTATTTTGTTACATCTTCCGTTTCTATATAATGTCCATTAAACTTTAGCTGAGAATTGGTTCGGTGTTCTTGTTCATGCTGCCATTTGCATGCTAAGAGATCGTGATGTTATCCCTATAATGGGCCTTAAATAATCGCACTGGGCCAATACTTTCAAAAAAGGTTAAGAGATCGTAAGTTCATCAGCCAATCATTGACGGCCATGCATGCAAAATTCACCAATTATAGACAAGAAAATAGAACGTAAGCACTTACGTTCACTTAGCCAGTTTTTTTATAATTGGTTTTAAGACTTGATTAGCCAGTTTTGAAAGTATGGCTCCTGAATTCCGTCTCCGGCTTCAGTGGTCGATGAAACGCAAGTCGTTTTTGAAAGTTTTTGCCATCGCAGAGTTTACGAACGTTATGAGATTGTATATGAATTTGGGTGTCACTTCAGTCGTTGAGCAACTTTTTAACCTGAAAACTTATTTGTCTCAGGATTTTACGATGTCATGGAAATTTTCGAGCTTTTAATTTGATGTTCTTAAGTACTTTTATGATGTGTATTTCTGTGTCTCGCTGCTTGGATGCCATACAAGCATTGTATGAAAACACTTGTGATTTAGCGACAATATTCCTTAGCATAGAGATGCTTGAAAGTGGTTAGGCTCGTGAAGGTGATTACTGTTTCGCCATTTACATCAACAACAATGGTATTTTTTAACTCTAATATCTGCTCTCACTAATAAATAATAAATGTGAACACTTATTCACTCATTGTCAGTTGTCCTACATTCCCATGAACTCGATTGCTTCTAGAGTACTCGACAGAGCAGATCAAACACTTGACCATCTCAGAAGTGGCTCTAGGTGCAGCAAAGCCGACTAGCAAGAGCCCTCCTCCATGCCGCGTCCCACATTGAGCTTATACGACGAGTCTGAACATTTTTACCAGTCTACCTACCTATTGTTCAAAAAACGATTACATTAAAAACTATGCTTTGAGATGAGTTGAAAAATTGCTTCGATAATTTGACTGTTCAAATCTTGTAATAAGACAAAAAGAGGCTTGATAGTATCAAGACTATCAAGACGATATGTATGAGAAAACATGAGCGAGCTTTACTTGACTATTTACGGTCAAGGTCAGGAAAATCTCCTACCTAATGAGATAAATGAAGTTGGCTTGTAGAGGTACTGGGAGATCTTGATCTAGTTGAAGGGAACAGCTCAGTCATCAAAAAGAAATGTATTGAAATGATTTTCACAGTCCAATAATCCATAGATATGAGACCACCAAACCTTCGGGTAATAAGTCCTTGCTACAACTGTAATCAGACCACGCGCGCCAACACGGCACCCAGAACCGTCGATACGCTCAAGAAATAATGCTCATGTTCCTATACAAAGAAGAATGACTCGTGGCCTTCCAACTCCCATCACCAGATCCATTTGCACTAATTTCCTTGAGTGCGAATCTAGGTCGTGGCTCGGTCGAAGTCTCACAATTGAGTCACGGCCCTCGTGGAGGACGTCAAGAACGCAGTTGGGTCGTATATAGGTACATATATAATATACAGTCTCCATTTTTCAAGCTTGGTAAGGCCATCATAATGTCCAGCGGCTCATTCATTGAATAAGAGTTTTACCCTCTAGATGGCTTCGCCAATAACAGACGCTATTGCTACTGAGATAAGCACACCATCGATCATTCTATAATTTAATTTGTTTTTGTCTATGTCTGTCAACCGTATAGCGTAGTACTTAAGTAGGTATTAGAACTGTTCATTCCTGATTCATTTTCCAACAGCACTCAGCTCATGCACTTGAATCTTGCCACATCGGTATCACAGTTTGTCTTACATATCGTTCCAACTAAGTCACCACTGCAAGCTGTCAACCGGCTTCCTAGCTTGTATGTCACGGCCCTGCTCTCACTTGTACTATGACTAATATCATAAACTTTCATTTTATCAGCAAATCCCTGTCGATGCAACAACCGTGATGTTGCGTGATGTTGATGCCATGCCGAAAAAAGTTCTTGATTTGCTGCGAATCAAGTAACTAAAAATATTGTTGTTCAGACTTCCGTGAAGGTTTAGAAGCTCTGGTATTCTTGCTGAAGAATGAATATGTGGTTGACGGATGTGGAAACCATTTGTATAGCCAAAAATGACTTCAGTGGTTTAAAGTTTAAACGAATGAACTCGTATACTTGTGCTGATGATACTGGCTCCTGCATGTGAGCGGGTGTCGTACTGTATGAAATTGATACAGTTCCACATTTTGGCATGATAAAATGACTGATAAATGCGTTATTCAGTAGAAAGAGAAGTTATATATCCTTGTATTGGCTATTATTGGATTATTTCTGTTGATATCTCACTCGCAGTGTTCGTCGGCGTGCTATGCTGGATTTCCATTCCTGCGTTAGCGCTTAGCGAACTGGTATCTCATGCTATCTGAGTTGACGAAACGCTTACGGATCGTCATACCTATGAACTTGGACGCTCCTTGCTGGCATTTTCATTGTTCCGGGGCCATACCTTCAAAACTCGCTAAGTAAACGTAAGTACTTACGCTCTATTTTCTTGTCTATGATTGGTGGATTTTGCTTGAAAGGCCGTCAATGATTGGCTGATGAACTTACGATCTGTTAACTTTTTTTGAAGGTATAGGCCCAGGACGTTGGCCTGCCTGCGTTGGATGCCCGTTTATGATGATCATGTGAGCGCTGGCGTGCGGTACTAGCATCGTCACGCCTGAGCGCGCTGGAATTGTGTGTTCTTGGCCAGCAAAGATTTATCGTCATCACCGTCGTTTCCTCCTTTCTTCAGCGACGCGATTACGCCCTTGTTTTCTTTCCGGCTCCGTCCATCACCCGAGCAGGTCACCATTACTTACAAGCAGGGAAATGTTTTCTTAGAAGGTGTCAACTTTCGTTCAAAATAAAGAGCGTTCTGTCGTATATATCAGCGTTTGAGTTGGCCTAAACTTTACTATTAGCTATAAGATAGTCTTTGATTGAACGGGTTGAGGCATAGTCGATGCGATGATACATGAATTCTTCAGTATTAAAATCACTTGTTTGCTTAAATCCCAAGTTAACTAGGAATTTAAAAGCAAAAACAATAACACAAAAATTCACCATATCTTTATAAGAGAAAACGTTTCTCTTATAAGAGAAAACGTTGGAAACGTTATCTTTATAAAAGAAGACTGACGATGGAGCTGGACTCCGAAACGTTTTCTCTGATAAAGATATGGTGAATTTTTGTGGTATTGTTTTTGCTTTTAAATTCCTAATGAATTCTTCATTTCTTTTCTATTTGTACGTCAGATAATATAAGGGTATTATCATGGGCAAGTTTAATCTACCTGCCTCTACGTCGCCTTGAACTACTCTTAACACGCTGACGCATTCATCCAAGAACCTCTGTGTAAAAATCAAAGTCTACACCTGTTCAATTTCCGAAGTTAGTCTGAAAACTTTTGAAACAGCCATGTGGTGGGATGCAGGCTTGTCCATCCTTGTAAAAATCCTCAGAATGGTCGACACGGAAACGTTTTTTATTTTCAGCCTCCCTGAAGATATTGTTGACGCTCCGAGTATGAACGCGTTCAAGAACAGACTAGACAAGGCCATGCATGAGCATATGTTCAGTCTTAAAATGCCTCGTACCCTACGGAACAACTGATAACTAGAAGCGATTTTAAATCTACCGTCCGTAAGGCCAGTCTATTCAAGAAAAGTACAAGAATCGGCGACAGGCCTATCCAGTCCTATTCTTTAATGCCGAAGATACTATACTGCACTGTTAGAAAAAACGGTGAAAAAACGGTCCCACTGGCGTTCTAGTGGCCGGTCGCCCCGTGAAAATAAACTGTTTTACCGTTTTTATCAGATGTTTTACGGATTTCTAGTGTTAAATTAGAGTAAAAACGGCGAAACGGTGTTTTTTTCACGTGCCGACCGGCCACTGAAACGCCGGTAATACCGTTAACGGTAATTTTTCTAACAGTGATATACTTCAGCGGTACAGGGATGCTGCTCGGCCATTACCGTTGCTGACAGGCATGTCTGGTGCGACAGTCCCGTGAGTTGCTCGATGTTATATCCGGAACTGTCTAGAACACCACATCAGTCCTTATAATACGGCTTGAGTTTCATTTCCCCTGCAGAGATACATTATTTTTTTTTTCTCTGGCGACTGGAGACATGCACTTGTTTCATTTTTTTAATCATTAAATGAACGCATTACCACATCACACGCGCTATTATCATTGCTTACTTGCGTTAATTTTTCGATTGTACGCCTATATTATTAATCTCGATGTTGTGCAATAATGGAACATGTTCTTCTTGTCAAGAATGAAAGAAATAGGAAAGAAACATGGAAAAGTATTTTCCAGTAATTACGTCACTGTTATACTTTTTTCCCAACTCTCGCATACAGAAATACAAAAAATTCTGTCCTCAATTATGACTAACTGAACTAACTGATCCTTCGGAATGATGAATTGTGCATAGAAAAAATGTTCATGTATATTGGAAAAATTCATCTCGATTCATTAAATGAATTTTTACGATGGAAGTTGCTGTGGCTCTTATTGTGAATAATTTGAAAGATTTAAACCATCGACTTAGTGAATCAATTGCTTATCTAAATATTTTTTGTCCAGTGGAACATGGATAATTTTTTATGTTAGGGCTCAGTTCAGTCGTGCGAGTTACTCCAAGTGAAGGACAACGAAATAATCCTAAGTGTTCTATTGAATAAGTATTTTTCTAAATTAATGAAATACGAATTATTTTGTAACAACCACCAGCGCATAACTTTTTTAACAGCGCATAACCGCGGCCGCCAAATGAAACAGAAAAAATCGATGTGTGCGCGGCCTTCTGCCGTCTTGTGCTCCTGCCTTCAATTTTTGGACAAGTTATCACAGAGTCTCGTCAAACTCTGCCGTCAAAAGTTCAAGATTTTTTTGCTCGAGTTTGGCGGCTACAGCTGGCGAGTGTCAGTCGGTTCCGGGTGCAGCTGCCTTTTGAACACCTGCCTATTTCGCAAATTCTATTTCGTAGGCACAATTTTCCGCGCACGAAATGAGTGAATAAAATGCTCGCTTTTTCCTTTTTGAATGTCTATGCTTTACTTTTTTTTGAATGTCTATGTAAGGCTCTGCCTGAATATATCGTGAAGCTGTTTGATTCTAATTTGAACGCACTTTGCGAGTACACATTTTTCCTTCACATTAGCGCCCATGGAAAGTTATGTTTTTTATTTTATTTATGAACGCGACTTACTGTTACGGACATTTTGTTCTTTATTGAAGTGCAATTAACGAAACTGAAAGAGTGCATATGACGGCAAATCACTAAATATGGAAAGTTCATCGTCACTATGAGTGGAGGTATCAATTTCAGTACTTATATTTATTCAGTATATTATTTTATTTGGCATATTATATATATAATACTATATGTATTCGGTACTTATATATTATTTCAAAACTCATAACATGCACACCACGACTGGGCAAAAGGACGTTTGGTCCAGTATAAAGCTGCAGGGAAGGAGAGATCGCAGGCATTTTCCTGGGCCTATACTTTCAGAAAAAGTTAAGAGATCGTAAGTTCTTCAGGCAATCATTGACGGTCTTTTCAAGCAAAATCCATCAATCATAGACAAGAAAATAGAGCGTATGTACTTACGTTCACTTAGCCAGTTTCGAAAGTATGACCCCAGAGCCTATACTCTAAAAAAAAAGTTAAGTGGTCGTAAGTTCATCAGCCAATCATTGACGGCCTTTCAAGCAAAATCCAACAATCATAGACAAGAAATAGAGCGTACGTACTTACGTTCACTTAGCGAGTTTTAAAAGTATAGGCCCAGGGAGACCATATAATCTTGCAGCTCGGGGACCGTATCTTTCGAAACTGGCTAAGTGAACGTAAGTACATACGCTCTACTTTCTTATCTATGATTGGTAGATTGGGTTTGAAAGGCCGTCAATGATACGCTGATG
Source organism: Hyalella azteca (assembly GCF_000764305.2). Classification (NCBI taxonomy): domain Eukaryota; kingdom Metazoa; phylum Arthropoda; class Malacostraca; order Amphipoda; family Hyalellidae; genus Hyalella; species Hyalella azteca. Next base: position 21,162 of record NW_025947025.1, on the reverse strand, counting down.
AACTTACGATCTCTTAACTTTTTTGAAAGCATGGGGAGCCCAGGGAGACCATATAATCTAGCAGCTCGGGGACCGTACTTTCGAAACTGGCTAGTGAACGTAAGTACATACGCTCTATTTTCTTATCTATGATTGGTTCATTGGGCTTGAAAGACCGTCAATGATTGGCGGATGAACTTACGATCTCTTAACTTTTTCTGAAAGTATAGGCCCAGGGAGCATGGCCCCAGGGAGACCAAATAATCTAGCAGCTCGGGGACGCGGCGCCGCGCTGCCGAGGCCGGCGAGTCTGGGACAAGTTTAGCCGGGGTTCGAAGATTCATTAGTCGGCGATTGGGGGCTGATTGCTGCAAGCTGGCTGCCCTCACTCCATGCTCCCAGAGAAATCCAATCAAATTCCCTGTCGTGTATGAAATGGTTCGTATAACTAGGGTAACAGGTGGTCATTTTATGACTGGCTTTGAACAAACAGCAAGACTGAACTGTCTGAAAGTCCGCCCATGAATTGTCAGATCCAATGAATTATCGTATTACAGACACGTTCTTTCGCATCGCTTTGCGGTAACCGAAATTTTTCACAATATCTGGCTGAGAAGATATTCTTTCTCGGCCAATACCTGCACTTGTGTTTGAGGAAAAACTTAATTTTCTGTATAATGTCGGTGTATTACCGTGTACACTACCAGTATATATTGGATTAACCTTAAGTTGTCACACGTGACCAGGGCCCATACTTTCAAAAAAAGTTAAGAGATCGTAAGTCCATCAGCCAATCATTGACGGCCACGCAAGCAAAATCCACCAATCATAGACAAGAAAATAAAGCGTAAGTACTTACGTTCACTTAGCGAGTTTTGAAAGTATGGCCCCAGCAGTGTAGCAGCAGCTCCGGGAAACAAATGATTCTGTTTGGTGCTTTGCAACTTTAACACATTACATCATTCGGGTCCTGTAAAATAAAATTTTATTTGCAACTAATGTTCTGTGAAATAACTTATATTTATATTTTTCATAAGATATTTGATACACTTAGCGCCCTCTGGCCAGTAGTAACTCGCCCTCCTTGTTTCCTATACCCTGTGTAGAATGACGCAATAATTCTATGTAATTTAATTTTAATATTACCTAATTTGCTTACGTGTTCAGTGCAGGAAAAAGCAGCAGCTGGATTCTGATCCAAGAAGGCGGCTTACAAGAGATGTTATTTTTTTGTATGATCTTGTTTTGACGGACCACGAATTGCTTTGATACCGTCCTGGAAATTATGGGCGAATTTTTTACGGCACACTTTCAGTCATTCAGTGGCCGCCTCAGCACTGGCCGCCTGCCACTAATTTATACTAATTATCCTCAGCACTGGCCGCCTGCCACTAATTTATCCTAATTATCCTCAGCACTGGCCGCCTGCCAGTAATTTATCCTAATTAGGACGGTGTTTTGCTGAACTGAGCCGCGCGTGACTTCAAACATTCATGTTCACATATTTTTACGTAGCGTTTAAATTAAATGCTCCCAAAATAGGGCAAGCGAAAGTGCGAAAATTAGGGCTAGGGTGAGCGAGCGTGCAAAAATTAGGACAATAGAGCGAGCGAGCGTGCAAAAATTAGGACAATAGAGCGAGGGAGCGTGCAAAATTAGGGCTAGAGTGAGCTAGCGTGCAAAGATTAGGACAATAGAACGAGCGAGCGTTCAAAAATAAGGACAATAGAACGAGCGAGCGTGCAAAAATTAGAACAATAGAGCGAGCGAGTGTGCAAAAATTAGAACAATAGAGCGAGCGAGTGTGCAAAAATTAGAACAATAGAGCGAGCGAGTGTGCAAAAATTAGAACAATAGGTAGAGAGAGCGTGCAAAAATAGCTTATATTCATTATTGTAGGTTACTTGGAAGGTTATGTTGCACAAACACAAATTCATTCATTTTGTCTGATTTATTGTAATGAGTTGGTTGTACGAAGCGTCTTATTAGCACGCAGGGCTATTGAAACAACACAGTAATAATATATATATAAAGGACTGATCATACAATTTATAAAAATTATGCGTTAATTGCGCCTGCTTATAATGGCGAGTCTACATGCAGTCCCTTATTGACGTAGCGACCAATACGTTACTAATTTCACATCACGTTAATAAGCAAATAGCTTAAGAAAGTTCACCAGAAATGCGCTCTCCGATCATGATACAGATATTAGGTACAATTAAGTGGCATATGGAAACGAAATCGAAAAACATGCATCCATTGCATTTTCCAGGGGCTCTATTTGTTAGCTTTTACTTCTGCAAGTAAATCTTCGTTGGTGTGAATGCTTTCTTTTCATTTCTCCTCTCGTGTGTTGCAGGAGCGAGCGCGGCGAGTAACTGTGTGCCCCGTGTGTTGCAGGAGCGAGCGCGGCGAGTAACTGTGCCTCGTGTGTTGCAGGAGCGAGCGCGGCGAGTAACTGTGTGCCTCGTGTGTTGCAGGAGCGAGCGTGGCGAGTAACTGTGTGCCCCGTGTGTTGCAGGAGCGAGCGTGGCGAGTACTACAGACCAGCACCCCACACACCCCAGCAGCGTGTGAACATGACGCGTCTCACGGACGGCGTATGGGTGCGTCAGCCTCACCTCGACTGCGGAGCTTCCAACACACTCGTGCTCACACACTCTCTGCCCTTCTTCCAGCTCACCTACACCCACCACACACCCACCGTCAAACTCAAGTGAGTAACACTCTAAAGTGATTATTTTAACGTGTGAAGGTATACTCCAAAGTAATGAGAATACATTGTGTGAAAGTAGTAAATGTTCAGTGTAATATTGAGTAAGACTTCTGAAGTGAGTATTGTATGATAAGTACTTGGCGATGAGTATAGACTATAGCGACTACTGAGAGGGCGTACACCGTAATGCTAGTGGGTGAAATAAGATAATAGAGTGATGAACTAATATTAAACAATGCTCGCTACCTAAAAACTGTGCGTAACACGCGATTAAGTGCCTACTAATTAAGCGATGAGAGTTAACACTCTGCGTGTGATTAACACGAGAGGAGTACGTTAGTGATATTCTATAAGATGCGAGTAAGACGATTAAATGAACTGAGAAATACGAGTAAGTTATTTAACTCGGTAAAAGTTAGATTAATATGCGATAGGAGTGTGATAATACGCAATAAGAGTGTGATTAATACGCAATAAAGGTGTGGTAATACGCAATAACAGTGATAGATAAAACTCAATTAGATTGTTATAAAACACAATAAAAGTGTGATAATACCCAATAAAAGTGTGATAATACCCAATAAAAGTGTGATAATACCCAATAAAAGTGTGATAATACTTAATAAAAGTGTGATAATACCCAGTAAAAGTGTGATAATACTTAATAAAAGTGTGATAATACCCAGTAAAAGTGTGATAATACTTAATAAAAGTGTGATAATGCCCAGTAAAAGTGTGATAATACCCAATAAAAGTGTGATAATGCCCAGTAAAAGTGTGATAATACGCAATTAAAGTGTGAAATTACGCAATAAGAATGTGATTAAAGTCATTAAACGCAATACGATTGTGAATAAATTCAACAGTAGAATAATTGATTTTCGAACATATTAGGCATTTTAGGTTTCAACTGTCGGTCGACATGTTTAATGCTAGCAAATAAACGAGATTTAGTAAGATTTACGTGGTTAAAATATTCTTCTTCTGTATAGAGACCTGCTACAACATTGTGGTGCAGCTCTGATACTTGTCTTGTGAAATTACTCGTGTGAACCTATTAATGTTGTGTCCTCAATTTACAGTAAACTGTTATTCCTTAAATACTACACGCATTCTATGACAAATATAAGTTTGTTCCTAAATAATTCTAAATGAGGTCGTCTAAATTTAGGCTATTTATTTTCATCATAGTATTGGTCTATATTTTTGAAAGTATTTCCCTTAATCATACTTTAGTGGGATGAAATTATCCTCCAATTCCAGAATGAAATAAAATCAATATTTGATATTTTATACTCTACTAGATCCCAATTTTGTGTATTTATGCGTGTGAATAGAGAATTTAAATGAAACTATGACTAATTCTGTACTATATTAAGCGTAATTGGTAATGACTTCCAAAGAAAACGTCTCCGCTGCGTTGAAAAAGTATTTGTTCGAGTTATCGTAAAGGTGCAGTCTATTGAATGTTGCCTGTCGTGGAGAAAATTGTTAATGTTTTTTATAATTATCGCGATTATAGGTTCGAAAAAAATTAATTCTTCTATGTAAAACTTGGAAAGGGTAAAAGTTTAAATGATATTAAAAGATAATCGTGAAGAGTATTGAAGATGCACCCGAAAATCGGGAAGCAATAACGAAAGATGTTGTCTATTGTACGAATTGTAGCTTAGAATTATTAGTGATGTTCTTTTACGGTCTGCCGATAATTCTCTGTGTCGCCGCCTCAAGTAAGGGTCACTATAGCCTCATATTTCACGAGAACTGCACCCATAAATCGAGATGTTGTCGCTCGTCATATGTCACCTCCTACATCGCTTGTCGACCGCGGCGGTGCGGGACGTATAGAGCGGCGACCGCGGCGGTGCGGGACGTATAGAGCGGCGACCGCGGCGGTGCGGGACGTATATAGCGGCGACCGCGGCGGTGCGGGACGAATATAGCGGCGACCGCGGCGGTGCGGGACGTATATAGCGGCGACCGCGGCGGTGCGGGACGTATATAGCGGTGACCGCGGCGGTGCGGGACGTATATAGNCGGGACGTATATAGCGGCGACCGCGGCGGTGCGGGACGTATATAGCGGCGACCGCGGCGGTGCGGGACGTATATAGCGGCGACCGCGGCGGTGCGGGACGTATATAGCGGCGACCGCGGCGGTGCGGGACGTATATAGCGGCGACCGCGGCGGTGCGGGACGTATATAGCGGCGACCGCGGCGGTGCGGGACGTATATAGCGGCGACCGCGGCGGTGCGGGACGTATATAGCGGCGACCGCGGCGGTGCGGGACGTATATAGCGGCGACCGCGGCGGTGCGGGACGTATATAGCGGCGACCGCGGCGGTGCGGGACGTATATAGCGGCGACCGCGGCGGTGCGGGACGTATATAGCGGCGACCGCGGCGGTGCGGGACGTATATAGCGGCGACCGCGGCGGTGCGGGACGTATATAGCGGCGACCGCGGCGGTGCGGGACGTATATAGCGGCGACCGCGGCGGTGCGGGACGTATATAGCGGCGACCGCGGCGGTGCGGGACGTATATAGCGGCGACCGCGGCGGTGCGGGACGTATATATACAATGTACAATACCGCGCCGTTATAATATACATTGAATATATTGTGGTCTTGATCATTGACGGAAAGTAATGAGACTCACGATTACGAAAGAGTGATAAATAAAGAGATATAATTAATGGGAAATAGCGACGCGTAGTACTTATGGGGCAGTAATATCGTAATGATTGTTGATGAATAATGTTTCTGTAATAAATACGGGGGTCATTTTGATTTCTTCGTTCTTGAATAAAATCTCGATACTGTATGCCAACTATCCAGTTTGATGTGAGTGTGACTACTTGTATTAGAAATGTTTATGAGTCGTTGAAACTAAAATTCACATTAATATCTCTTTCTATTGTGATCAACTTGGCTGTCGCGTCTGCTTTTCCATCAATTGTCAGTCATAAGAAGCACAATGTACATGCTATGCACTCTGATAACCTTATCCACAACCTACGAAACAGTGCAATGTTGTTCGGTGCTCATCACAATAAGTCCCAAGATTTCCTAAAAACGATTACCAAGTAGCTAATTATTCCCGATAAACTTCTATTCCCGATAAACTTCTTTATATCACTTGTGAATGATGACAAAGCAATATATTTTACAAGCCTCTTCAATATTGGCCATTGTTGAGGTGCAGAATTTATTGACCATCAAACACACAGCCTCGATTTTTCCTATTGCCCTCCTGAAAATTGTGTGATTATAAACTTAAGCAAGTGCCCATCTGTTGGCAATGCCGATACCAATATAAAATTTATCTTCGACTTACTATGTGGCATGTGCTCGGTGAAAATATTATTTTATTCCATTCAACAATTTGTTCATATGAAAGGTTGTGATCCACTGACTAATGATCAGATGTTGGGGGCGACTTGTCCAACCTTCTGTTAATGTGCTAGTCCAGACACAGAGGAAGCTGTAGCGCTCAGGATAGCCCTATGTGGACTGCATTATATAAATTGTCATTTCGTTTGACATGCTTTGAACTCCACTTAGTACTGAAAAGATACATCTGTCATTTGATCGAATATCTATTATTAGATCTATCAAGATAAATCTATAATTTAATTGAAAAATCATGTACACTGTATATGTTCATGTACATATGTAGTCTTGTATAATTACCATCCACTCAAAGTACAAACCGAGTATGATACCTTCAACTTTTGCCCAAGTTGATTCTCATTCAGCGTTGATCTGAGAATTATAAAATTCATTTGATAAGTCCAAACCTTAATACATCATTCAAATCGTAGCTGATCGTATCGTAAGTGTCCGCGTTTGCCTAGCTTCTGTCACTGCGTTCTTCAAGTCTAGAGGCATTGGGTCAAGTACATCGCTTTCGCTATTCTAACAGCGACTGTATAATTTGTATTGAAGCTGAATAAACAGAAGTAAAATTCTAATCTATGATCATTTTGCCGTCACCAGGCCTTGGTTGACTTTAATTATAAACTTTTCACGTGCCCCTATGGTTATTTTCCGTTAATTTTCAAAATACTGCGTGAACTCTTGGAAAGAGACTGTTGTCCCCAGCTCATTTGACCCAACTCTTATAAATAAACTGCGTGAAATCAAGGTAAGCGGTTAATGAGATGTCTTAATCTCCAAGTTTAACTTTAAAATATTCAAAACATAATTGTTGACAAAGTTCCTGATATCCGCCTTGCTACCGCGTGGTGTGCAGTGTGATAAAACTGAACACAATCCCTACGACCACGACGCGTCTTTCCAGAAAAACTGTGCCATGGGAATTGGAGCAGACTTGCCCCCAATTCCTAGACTTACCTGACCCCGTTAGCGTCAGAGGTAAGGTTCCACGACAGGTTTTGTTTTACAGAAATTGTGCCCGCGGCAAGAAAAGAGCGGTCCTACGTCTGGTCCCATCACTCTATTTCAGGGGTAAATGAGCCCGCCACACACGGGCCACACGGGCCCGATGTGGCTCGCTGACCGTCGGTTGCTGATCTCTTAAAGATTATAAGTCTTGAGGGTTGGTGACCTCTTGAAGATTATAAGCCTTGAGGGGTCGGTGACCTCTTGAAGGTTATAAGTCTTGAGGGGTTGGTGACCTCTTGAAGATTATAAGTCTTGAGGGGTTGGTGACCTCTTGAATCTCTTATACACATCTAGATGTGTATAAGAGACAGATGTCTGATAACATAGTTGCATGAATGAGAGCTTGAATGGTGAACATAGTTGCATGAATGAGAGCTTGAATGGTGAACATAGTTGCATGAAGGAGAGCTTGAATGGTGAACATCAACGATTGGCAGGATGCAAGGCAGGCCAGGTTAGAAGACTCACGACGGTTAAGCCAAATTAGGGCAAATATAGGTATATAGGAACCATAAAAGTAATCAGCAACTGAAAGTTGTTACGTTCGTTTTTAGGTACGCATTTCTCATGTATCGAAGTAGAAATTAATGTAAAAATGTTCATGTAGTTATAATGTATCGATTTAAGAGAAGAATTCGGTTGTTAAACGTGCATTTCATTGGTAATGAAAGCATTTTATTGTTAAGTAAAGCAATCATTCATAGATCTGGTATTGAGATGCTAAGCTAGAACCATCAACCATCAGCGTCTTTCGGGAAGCTTAAATTTTGTATGTTATTACTCAAGTATTTTTATGAAAATTTTAAAAATTTTACTTATGGAAGTATTTGTTGAGAATGAAAAATTCAACAAATTGTGACCAACAACTATGAAGATGAAGAAACTTTGATTCTACTAACATAATAAAATAGCATATGGAGATGAGGGCACAGTCTACCAGGATGCCACGAGAATTTCCTTTATTTATGTCAGGTCAAAATGCAACTTGTTTCTAAGAATTTTGCGCAGTGAATTGCACAGTGCTGCACTCTAATATATGCGCATTATTTCAGTTAATTTCAGAGAACAATACATTGCTTTAAAAGTAAATACTTCTTTTCGGTAATTTTCATGCTTCATTGACGCAATTTGTTCGTTTTAATGAGTTGAATTAAGCTCTGTCGCGCGTTCAATCAAGATGTTGGAAATGCTTTAAAGCCATGTATTGAATTAACTCCAATATACAGGGTGATTCACGTAAACTTCCTGATTTGAAAGCTCAATAAAAAAGAATTAGTAGAGATATCATTACAATATAATTTTATTGAAAAAGACATTACCTGAATTTTTGTATCTCCTCTAAAGATTACATCGGACAAATGACGACTCCCAATGTCAATGCATTCAGTTCGTCGATTTTTGAAGTTTTGTTCAACTCGCTGCAGCATATTGACGGGTATGTTGGCGATGGCTTGGCGTATGTTTTTTTTCAAATGAGATAGCGTCCTTGTATAGTCCTTGTCTAAGGACGCTACCTTGGACAATGACTGCAGTCACACTTTCAGTTGTCCTACATGTATTCGCCCGCGTAAAGATCGATTTCCAATCAGGAACCCGTCCTGAAGGACGAATACGGAACCGGATACGGAATGCTCGTTGAGTAGTGATAATGGAACGGCCATTAGAAAACGCAAGCTGCACACTTGTTCAATGCATAGTGGCAACTGACTAGGCGGGACACTAAAGTTCATGACCTTGCTTTTCATATGAAGTACTGCCCGTCCTTTTTCCTACAACATCTGGCTGCATGGCGCGAAATACAAAACAGCAAGTTTCCGTGAATCACCTTGTATCATAAACGTGAAAGTGATGTTCACGTCAATTTCGAATTGCTGGCTTCTTACACGTGATTCCCGCTTTGCTTTCAGGCTATCCTTGCAAAGTCTAAATAATGTGCGTTGCATTTGAGGCGTTTATCGTCAAAGAGTGGATTAAGATTGTTGTTTCTTATAACTGAACTCTGCAGAGTGTGAATATTTATCTCAGAGTTTTCGCAATAGAGTATTTGTGGTGTAGAAAGTAGCACTATAATTTCCTCTCCCAATATTCCTGACTCATAACTTCATCATGTTCATAAAAAATTTGATTGATGTGAGAATTGACATTATTAGGATACTGGGAAATGGCTTTGTGAAGAATTACAATTAAAGTTATGAAACTTACGCTATGCTAGAGATGTTTGCCGATGCTATGCGAGTGATATTCGCCCGGTAACGTCTCGAAAAAATGTGTAACTGTCGGTTAGGGGAGTGAAGTGTTAATTGCTCGGATCTCGGAGACATAAAGTCATGGCTGCATCGGCATCATGATGCCGTTAGCCGTGAGGTTTGCGGCGATTCTTCTGGTGGCGGGATTGGTGTTGGTTCCCTCGGGTAGTCTATTTGCCCGGGCTGATGAGGAAGACCCTCTTCAGCACGCGTCGGAGGCCGTCACCAGGAACAGAACATTGCATGATATCCTCGATCTTCTGGCCAAAGCTGATCCTCCTGTCTCGTCTAATTCTCCCTTCAAAGATGAACCATGCAATCACACTCAGCTTGAGGACCTGAATGTTTCTGACGATCAGACATGGCGTTTTAAAGACGGCCTTCTGGGTGCCCTGCGTCTGGCGAGGCTTCTGAACGCTCTCTACCTCTCTCCGTCACATTCGTCTCTCCTGGCTACGCAACAGAGAGACGCGGGCAGCTATCGTTCTGGCTTCGGAGGCATTGTTGAGGAGTGGACGAAAGAAGATGGCAATAGAGGTGCGTCGAGGGGCAGAATCTTCGATAGGGTCACTGACACGTCGTTGCGTTCTGACTCCCTATCTTCTGATAAAAATTCAGGCCTGGAAGAAAGAAAGCACGTCTTGGGAGAAATTTTGCGCTCATCTCTACTGGACGAGAGCAGTATTTTGACCATGGGAATTGCCTTTTTGAGAGACGAGTTTATGGATTTGGATGGACTTTGGGGGGTGAACGCTTGGAGAGACACTGAAGGTGAAATCGTTCTCGGTGACTTGGCAAAGTTATATAACTATCAGTACGATGACGACCTCACGCCTGGCACGAGATGGTTTTCTGAAGTACTTAAGAGGTAAGTTCGTCGTATTGTTTTGAATTGCTGTCAATAATTTGTATTTTAAAATATTTTTTAAAAAATTTCCTCAGCGACGTGCTGAAATAAATATGCTGGGTTCGTCTTGTACAATTTTATGTACTACCTGAAAATGTCTGATACGGACATTTTTATGGGGGATCCTATAACTATCCCCACAAACAATCTACTTTTTCTGTGACCACTCTCTGTCGTCAACCAGTTTTTATGCTGAGGGAAATTCAAACTATTAACTTCATGTTGCTGCTAAGGCCTCAGCAGTAATAAATTTGGTATATAAAAGAATTGCGTGGCCGCGATTGGTTGTTTCGGACGACGTCGTCTGCGCTTTTATTTTTCCCGAATCGATAGCAAGGCAATTGCTTCTCGACTGATCAGAGTCAGTGAAAAATGTAACCTGATCTGGCCGAGAAAGACTGGAGCCTCGAGGCGGCTGAGCCCCCAGCCCCATCAATATTGCCTGTCTGCCCGTGGAAAAAGTCTTCTTACATTCCCTGGCAACCGCGGAATCTTGCCTCAAATTCAGTATTTTTCCAGTATTTTTCCCCTTAAAATTATCATCGGTCACACAGAACATTTTTTAAGTTGATATGTCAATTTGTTGGACTGTTTTTCTTAATTATTTCGGCAATTCAGAAGTCTTGATATTTTATTGGACGGGACTCTCATCACTCACCTCAGACTATATGCTATCTTTAATTCTTTCTCTTTGGTTACATTGCATGACGGCCATAATGTTGGAGTGAGCGTTTCCTAAGAAAGCGTAATTATCTTTTATGCTTCAAATTCATCCGTTATCAATTTAAGGAGCCGTAATTAATGAATAAGTATTAAGAAGAACAGCAAGATTGGTATCCAAAAATAAGTAGAGTGGCATTGGTACATATGCGTGACCGAAAATGTTTATGGAAATAAATCGAGTTAGAAGTGTCAGACCGTATAACGTATGGCGCCCAAAATTATGTTAATGCGTGTCCTCGAATCGGCAAGAATGACCTGAAGAAACCGTTCATTTTTTATGATAGCGGAGTAAAGTCGAGTTAGCCTTGAGAGTTATGAAAGAAAGGATTCTTTATATCAATGGGCGCCACCAAACTCGAATCGACCAAGATTTGTGTGTACATAAATACCGGCTTAATAGATTTTCTTTCAATGTCAGCGACGTAAAATTTTTGTTTCTTCCGTCCATTGATATTCTAAATTAAATTTACAGTTGACGTCATTAGTATAAAATCATTAATTCAATTCAATTTGGTTAAAACCGTCAATACAACTTCAAACAAACCGCGTATTGGAAAAATATTTTCAATCAAAAGGATATGTTCTTCGGAAAGAAAACGAATTCGGATTAATTTTTATATCGTGATTATCAGTTAAAAATACTAAAGCGACTGCGGTGCAACTCAACCTTGAAACAAGTTGTCTCGGTTTGTGTCACCAACACGTGGTGCAGTGTTCCTCTTGGTTGATGCCTATACACAGTTAGAAAAATTACCGTTAACGGTATTACCGGCGTTTCAGTGGCCGGTCGGCACGTGAAAAGAAACACCGTGTCGCCGTTTTTATTTTAATTTTACGCTAGAAATCCGTAAAACATCTGATAAAAACGGAGAAACAGTTTATTTTCACGGGGCGACCGGCCACTGGAACGCCAGTGGGACCGTTTTTTCACCGTTTTTTCTAACAGTGATAGAGCGTGATCCCATTAAAAAACTGCCTAGGCATGGGGTTGCAGTGGAATATGTTGTACAAGATGTGCATCCGACTTAGTAGACCTGGGATAAGACCGGTACAACATCAAAGTCAGTTATAGATAGATTAGGCAACAGACCAATGATAGACGTGCTAAAAAAGTCACAAACGTTAGAGGAATCGGCGACAGCCAGACCTATCCTAGTGTTCAACAGTGGCACTAGTCTACATTAATTTACAGTGTACAATACTGGTTAAAATTTTTTAAAAAGTTTGATAGATTTTTGTTTGCAGTCACGATGCAGCCGTGCATATAGGGCTACCTCGAGTTTTAGTGATCGCGTTATTCAGTTATTTAAGCTCCACTATAGACTACTTTTCCTTTTTGTGCTTTAGTAATTCACTCTATACTCACATTGCCTCCTCCTCCAGTTTGAAGTGAGGAGCTCGTCCTTGCCGGACAAGCTCTTATCTGGGCTCTTTTCAGCTGTATTAAATATGTATTCTGTTAACTTACGCTCGCCTTCCACGCTCTTACGAATTTAACACGACTGCTGTTTACGTGTAAAACGTTTATACTCTAACCCATTAATGTTTTCATTAGTAAGGCAGGGTGGCCCAGTAGTTACAGACTTACAGATCTGCAGAGTATAGTACCAGGATTGGAGCAGAGAGGCGCGGATTCGATCCCAGCTCTGTGCGCCAGTTTCTGGTCAGAATCGGCAAGGAGGCCGGGCGGTTAAGCATAGCAGAATTGTAGCAGTGAGTTGCGAGTTCGAGACCGCAAAATGCTGTGAATGTTCTGCGATGTTCAGAATCGGCGACAGGCCTACGGCCTAATAAACACTTGAAACAGCTATTATTGAAACCGCTATAAGGAATTTTCAACATATTTTATTTCCGAGCAAAATTTTCTTTAAGTATGACTTAAGAGTTTTTCCTGAATAGTTATAAGTAATTTAATTCAAGTCTATAATTGTACCATCCTCAGCGATGAATAAGCACGACCATGTATCTCCTGGAAGCAACTGCTTCACTTCAAATCCGGTCTGTCCAGTTAGTCATTTTCTGTCTAATTTACAGAAGGTTCCCTCAATAGATCGTAGAATTGAAAAGAAATGACCGTGTCCGTTAATTCAGGTTTAGTTATCCCTCGGGTATTACCAGATATAGAACTCCGTTAAGGTTTCAAGGGGTAAACTACCAGGAGTCTGATTTCTTTTTGGATGAAATTAACGGTCTCCAGAATTCTGCCCGTGCTCATTTGTGTACAAGCGAGGAACTGTTTAGAACTACATTACGGCTAGAAATTTTCTAATGACAAACGCTCCGCCATGAATGTTAGAGTGGCTGATTTTTGTGCAATTAATTGACAAACCCATGGTTTGAAAACCATAGAATAAGTGTTCCATGATTTGAAAACCATAGAATAAGGGGTTTTCGCGGTTTTAAAGCCAAACCCATGGTTTGAAAACCATAGAACGATTCATGTCCTTATTGCATCCAACTAGTAAATTTTGGCTGCTTTGAAGCGTTCACGACTTCCAACTGGGACGCTCCTGGCTTGACTATAAAAGCATAAATATCAATTGTTTGCACAGGAAAATCTTGGCTAGCTAACTAGATTTGCATGGCTCGCTTATCTCGATGGTAATTGAACCTCTAATTGGATGAATGAACTGCGTGGTCTCTGTTAAGCCCCTATCGCGCATTAAATGGTAAGTTAATTATCACTCCTAAGACTCGGAAGGCCTCCGCCACGAAGTAAGTCTCCACCAACGCAGTTCTGCTATCTACAATAAAGAAAGCTCATTATGCCAGACATAACAATTTCTTGTAAGCGCAACAGAGTCGGTCTTCGTAGTCAGAGTGTTGACTGTTGATGATTCTATGTAGGAAGTTCCATTCGCTTCAATACCTGGAACACGAGTTTCAGATGATGACTTCACTAATCCTTACATGGAAGTCTCCTAAACTGGACGTTGGCCAATGGTACCAACTTAATCTGTGCATAATTTAATGGAAAATTCAATTTCTAATAACGACGTAACTTAAATTCCTGTACGATTGTCCATCATCATTTCCAAACGATCTAATTTTTCATAACGAATCATTAAGAATTAACACCCTTCACACCATTCACTGCTCTATTAACTAAACCATCCTTTTAGAATTAGAACTATCGTTGTGAATACAAAGACAAGACAAAATCAATAAACAGCAGCGATAGTACGCCGCCTTTTACTTACTAAATATTTAATTTAGTAAGTAAGTAATTTAGTATTTAATATTAATGCGTAATAGAATTCGCAGGCGAATCAACTGTCGGACGAAGACGAGCGGGCCTCTCGAGAGGTTAGAACACGAGCTTCACGTGAGCGGTTGTCGGTAGAAAGCTAAAAAATATAACTTAGTACTCACTGCAGTGAGTGACAGAGAGCGCATTTTCTCGTCGACGAAAACTTGAGGTCACGGACGGACGGACAGACAGACAGACATGGCGAGCACAGCGATAGTATTTTTTCCATAAATGAGAAAATGCGCTAAAAACACTGGTCGCTGGTACTTGAGAAGACACATGTCTTATGACAGAATCTCCCATTCCCAAGAAAAAAGGATACATGTGTGATTGATGAAGCTGTACACACACTCGGCACAGTGATACACAATTAATTAACGCTACAGAAACAAAACATGGATGACTTGCTTGATGAAACTGGCGTGGCTGCCTGACCGGGGGTGAACCTAACCTGATTAAACGGAGGTACATTTTTGTAAAAGGTGGGGTACGTTCTCGGATACGTGTCGAGTAAAGCTACGATAAATGTAGGATCGAGAAGAAATACATGCTCAATAAATCAAACGGGCAATATTTGCTATAATGCACGCTTGAACTCCCTGCGATGCACGATACTTTAGGTTTTAGGAGGTATTGATTAGTATTGCTTTTGGCCGTTCATGGATTAAATATTAAGAAAATTATTGTAGGTTGGGGTTTAAGATAAGGTATGACAACAAAGATAGAATTTTCTTTGTTAATTAAAGGATGATGGTGCCGACCAACACCTGGCCGGCGATATTAAATCAAAGAAATCAAAATATCAAGAGAATAAACTGGGAACGCAAACCGTCATTGACAAATTATGTCTTTCCAAATGTGATAGAAGACAAAAATAGTATAAAACGCTTCATAATTATAACCACAGAAAGGTATCTGGAGCTGATTTCAAACACATTCGTACAGCTGATCTCGGAAGTATCACAAATATAAATTTATGATTGTTGCACATACGAATTATATTAGCGGAATTTAATTCTAGAAGTTGGCTTAGCTACTTAACATCTCATCACGTAACCGCCAAACACAAAAGTACGGTTTGAAGCACGCGGACTAGCTAATCGAACCCGGTGGAAGTCTAGTAGCTTCTTCAAACTATCGTCAGTCATGAAAAGATCCGGTCAAATGACACGAGTTTAGATCTTCTGTGAACAAGGCACGAAAAGGAAAAGAATCGGCGACAGGCCACATCAGGCCTACACTTCAGCGCCGAGACCTCTACGTTATGTTAATGGTTGCGCTCTGATGTTTTCTATGGCAACCTCGTAATTTGAGGTGGCACGTTGAACATAAGCAGAGGCGGCACTGGGTATCAAGCGCATGGTGGGCCTATGGTTATTTTTGAATTTATATATTTAGGCCACATTATTGAATACGATGGAATTTTTAGGCAAAGGAAATAAAAATAGTTTTAATGAATGAAAATGAAATTATGTAGGACAAGTGTATTTCGTGTTTGAGAATAATTGATAAGAAAATTATATTATTGAATACGTATATAATTATACAATTGTTAGCATTGCGAAGTAAATAGGTGAATTTTAGGTAATAAATTCAAAGTATTACAAAAATTGATGGATTAACGAGTCTGGAGAGTTTGCAATAAGATTTATGACGAGTGTACGAGCTCCTGGATGGTGCGCAGATGGGTCATGGACTTTAGAAATGGCCAAACTGGCGCCCACGACAACGCCCGTGCAGGGTGGCCCTCGGTTTCTGACGAAACAATTGCCTAAGTCGAAGCGATAATGTTTGAAGATCGACGGATCAGTTTCACAAACCTCCGTGAGCTGTGTGAAAAAATTCCTGAGGTCAGGAAAACCAAAATTGATAATATTTGACTGAACATTAAGGTTATCAAAGGTCTGCGCAAGATGGGTACCAAAAAAGTTCACAGCAGATCCCCAGCAGCAGCGGGCTGATGCGGACCAAGAATTGTGCGACCCGACCTCACACCGCCAATTGAACACAGCTCTCCTCGAAAGATTTGGATGGAGAATGGTGTCTCATCTACCCTTCAGCCCAGATTTAGCACCAAGTGACTTCCATCTCTTCCCCGAGTCGAAGAAAAACCTTGGCGGAATCCAATTGCAGACAGATGAAGAGGTGCAAAACGCGCTAGTTCGTTTTCTACGCGGACAGGCGGCAGAGTTCTTTGACTCTCTGGTTTGAAGAAGTGGGTGCCTCGAATGCGGAAGTGCATAAAACGCAACGGCTACTATGCAGAAAAAAAATAAAAAAGGCTGATATTTCCAAAAATTTACTTTTCTTTGCAATTAAACTAGTTTTTTGATGTGAAATAATTCGTGGAACTTGTTTTACGGACACGCCTCGTACAAGACATGATGATAGCACGAGATACGAATTGAGGTCACTGCAGTATACAAGCTCGATACATGATTTGCGAAGCAGAGATTCATACTTGATGTTTCGATAGTAAATTGAAAAATTTACCAAGCAGAGAAACCAGAATACCAACGCTCTATGTCGCTTCTATTTAAGTTTTCGGAAGCTTGTCAGTCTGTTTTGTTAGTGTGGTTAAAACCCTGCGCTGTAAACGTGTATAAAGCGCGGTTTAACCTGCGGTACCTATCTATTGGGATAGGTACCGAAATAATATCACACCAGGTTCTTGAAATTTATTAGAATTAGAATCATAAAATATTTAAAACAGTGGGAAAGGGGTTAAATAGAAATTAATCAGTTTTGTTGGGAGGTTCTTGATTTAATTCTTGTGCAAGGTATTTTAATTATAGGAAGTTATGTGAGAATCGTATGTTGAATATGAGTTTTAACTGGTCTTTCAATTCATTTACATTACTATAATTTGTAAATTTACAACGGTATTCGAGATTGACAATTCTCAAGCATTAACTATCCCATACGAGTTCATATGAATATATTTTCTTATGAATATGATCGCCTATGAAGACGATCGTTCTTCCTAATACCCCTGGAATCGCTCGCTCCCTTCTATGAGATAAATTGCCCCCGATAAGCAAGCCCTACGACACGAATAGTTCTTCATTACCTACATATCCCCGTCGTCACGCGAATAATAATAATTATTCTTCATTACATACCCGTCATCAACGTAGCATGTAGAGGTGTTGTGCGCGACGCCCAGCGAATGATGGGTACTAGTTCGGCAAG
Source organism: Hyalella azteca (assembly GCF_000764305.2). Lineage (NCBI taxonomy): Eukaryota > Metazoa > Arthropoda > Malacostraca > Amphipoda > Hyalellidae > Hyalella > Hyalella azteca. The sequence goes on along the minus strand of NW_025947025.1, from coordinate 3,739 downwards.
TTCCTGAAGTAATTATAGAGCTGAGACTTTGAAGTTACACAACTATAGTTCGAGGTTCGTAATTAACTTTGTGTGTAATTTATTGCAAAATTTTGTGACCAAGTTCGAAAATATCATTGCGTTTGTCAGTAATTTCTAGACTAATTGATTCATGCCATGCAGAAAATTGTTCTTTTACTTGCCTGCTATCATGAGCGTACAACTGTTGGAAGCAGTTCAAGTATTGGCATTACGGATAATAATTAGCATATTATTACTGTTGTTCTCCGCTCGGCAGCGAACGGCAACACTGAGGAGAGAATTACGTACTCCTTGAAGGTGCAGAAGCTTCAGTCTGGCGTGCAATAGCGATAATATGTATCTGACATGCCCAGAAATGTCCATGTTGTGAAATGCGCTATGAAATGCATACAATTGCGTGCCTAGTTTTTATATTATACTTCAATTACGTTTTAGTAGAGAAAACAACATAATTTTTGTCTCAAATATATTCTTCATGATTGCGACAAACTTGGAGAAGCTTATTTATTAAGAAGTCAACTAATCAACCAAATGGCTTTATAGCACGCATAATTTTTTGAATTACTTAAAGAAAAGTAACAAAGTCTGAAAACGTTCCTGCACCAACTGCATATGACCCGGCAGACTATATATAATATAATACCAACTGGCTGGGGATGAGCGAAATTGAGCACCATCGTTCATATGTAGGAGTCGCTTACGTTCGCTCTTCTTATTAATTTCCATCGACTTTTGAGTCACGATTTGCCCACAGTGGCGTCGACTTCAATGGTTCTGGATGTCGATGTCATCTTTTTGTTGTGTTGGGTTATGAGACGGTGGGGCGGACCTTCGCGCTTCTACAGTATAAGCAGAATTTTTCCCTTTTCGCAATAATTAACATTTAACCACAATTCCTAACAACAAATATATACTCTACAATCTGAAGCAATGGGTGATAGGCAAAATGTTACATGAAAAATTGAGCCGGGCTATGGAATGAACTAATAATTTGTTGGCATCACTGTGCTTAGTTGTGGCCTGGAATTAGGCTGATTATCGTATCAGCTGTCCCAAAGTAGGACAGCCTTACCAGTTGTATTTCTTTGCAAACACATTTACTGAGGCTGTACATGTTCTCATAAACGTGTTCAAAGGAGTGCCAGATGGGCAACTTGTCTCAAGTCTACCGCAGTAAGATGGGAATTGAGGCGATGAATTGAGATGGATTGTAAGTACATTGCTGGAGGCCTTGTATGTAACTGTTATCACATCGACGAAGAGATAGGGATGTACTTTGCAATGGGATGCGTTTCATTCGGCTGTAGTATTTTTCACTTCATTATCAATAGTGTAAAAGTTTCCGTGACATTTCTCTTTTAGTCATCGGGAGCCCATTAAAAATATATTTTTCCAAGATGACTAGGATTGTTTTTTGTTGCTTTTAATTTTGAACCTGTAAACGGAATGATCGAAATTACATGGGCACCCGGGGATATATATTTGAATTATTATCGTGGTGAAGAGCCAATAAGCCGCTGATATAACTACACTTTACTATTACTACATAATTGGGGAACAAGAATTCTCTGCCAACTGACTCACAGTTCATTTGTATTGAAACAATAATGCTAGTTTTTATGTTGTCATTATTATTCCTTTTCAATTTATTAGCTTTTTTTATTTCATCTCTGACTTAGATTTGTTTTTGTAGATACACCACGAAAAATATTCGAGGTGCAAGGCTTCAAGTCAACTACAACACGAGATTTCCATAATGTTCGGATTATTGTGCAGACCAACGTGAAATCGTTGCTTTACATCGCCATGTTCAGCATGAATTGAGTAATTTACCATTTTCTCTGCTGAATTAATTAGTGTTTCCTTGACTTTTTTTTCCACACGTTCTCGAAGTTGAATGGCTAGAATTAACTATTCAAGTATTATTTCTCTACCTCTGCGTCAAATTATCAATGCACACTATTCATTTCCTGTAACACCAATCTTTTGCGTGCGGGACGTGCGTTTTGTTTTATTCGTTTATAAAGAACCGGTATTGAACAAGCAATAATGTTATCGGATTATGCATGGTTACATTTTACGTTCTATCAAGTGTTAGGACTGTTGCATTCGAGTTCCTCAAAGTCTTAGACTAAACTTTCTTGAGAAATTCTAATCTAGAAAAAAAATTAGATCAGTACTCACTGCAGTGAGTGACAGAGAGCGCATTTTCTCTTCCGTCCGTCCGTGAAGTCACGGACGGACATGACGAGCACAATAGCGCCTTTTTTCCATAAATGAGAAAATGCGCTAAAAAACCTGCTCCAATTTTTAACATAGAAAGTTCATTTTTTTAAATCCCTTTTGCATGCAAATTACCTTGACCGTACCGTAATATATGTATATACTTTCATATGGGCGGGTCTATATGGTTGCTGTGAAAAGAAGTCTCAAGTTGCGAGGCCCTGCAATCTTTGCCTGTAGTCTGAACAAGAGATACAATTAAGAGATGCGAATTTGTTTCCAGGCATTGCATGTTAGATTCATTCCCTGAGCTCTGCCGATTTGGCTCCTCTCGCATGTCTTACCGAGGCGTCACCGATAAGTTACTTAAACAAATAACTATTAAGCGTCTATTATGGACAACAAAATTTAAATCTATTTCAATAAATCTATAACTATTTCAAAATTTAAATCTATCTCCGCCTTTTGTGCGGAGGCTTTAATTCTCTCCGGTAATTGTACTTTTTGTGAATTTCCTGTTTGAATTTTGTCAAGCTTTGAACTCGCTAAGCAGATCTAAACCTTGTGCCTCAAAACACAACACATTTTCTTTTGCACGAGCCAAGCGCCAGCCGGGAATTTTCCGCTAAAGCTTTGAATATTCGGCTTAACCTTAATATTAACCTCAAAAATTTGCTTCAAATTAGCGAAATTGGATTAAACTTTCTTTATTTATTGGATTAAACTTTGAATTTGGATTTATTTGGATTAAATTTTGATTTATTTGGATTTGGATTTATTGGATTAAACTTTCTTTGTTTAAATTTGATTAAACTTTAAAATAAAATTGGATTACTTGAACGTTGGATTAAAGAAGGTTTCCCTAGAGCCCTGTACATTGAACGTAGAAATCTCGCCTCAGCGTTGCATATATTAACGTTTTTGTTTCTGTTAATTTCATTACATGCCTGCTCATTCTAAAACGTTGCATTTCACGTAGTGTTGTTACAAGATTTGCCGCATTCAAAAAAAGTATCTTTTTGCCCAAGAATTTGGAAAAATTAAAATCGCGAAAAAATAAGAACGTTCCGGCAGATGATCTGTCCGCTGCTTTTTAATACTTTAAATAATTTTATCTACCGAGATTATTCCTTACAAACTTACAGAGTTTGTTCCCCTGTGAGCAAATGAATCAATTTTCGGTTATTTCATTCGTCTGTAAGTCGCCCTTCTAAACATCTGCTGCCACCACGACCGTCTCTGATAGATTGCGCACGAACCATTGCGCTTATATTTTGCTGATATTTCCCTTCGAATTAACTGTAATGGCCATATTATCAATTGACTCAATATTGTCATATTATCTATTGCATAAAAATGTTATGGGTGGAAGCGCGGCGAGTAACTGTGTGCCCCGTGTATTGCAGGAGCGAGCGCGGCGAGTAACTGTGTGCCCCGTGTGTTGCAGGAGCGAGCGCGGCGAGTAACTGTGTGCCCCGTGTGTTGCAGGAGCGAG